>NC_057812.1:395485081-395770814 GCF_018294505.1 Triticum aestivum | reverse complement strand
TGTTGCTCCACCGACGTACTCCTTCCTCCTATATATACCTACGTACCCCCAAACGATCAGATACGGAGCCAAAACCCTAATTCCACCGCCGCAACTTTCTGTATCCACGAGATCCCATCTTGGGGCCTGTTCCGGAGCTCCGCCGGAGGGGGTATCCATCACGGAGGGCTTCTACATCAACACCATAGCCTCTTCATGAAGTGTGAGTAGTTAACCTCGGACCTACGGGTCCATAGTTATTAGCTAGATGGCTTCTTCTCTCTTTTTGGATCTCAATACAATGTTCTCCCCCTCTCATGTGGAGATCTATTCGATGTAATCTTCTTTTTTGCTGTGTGTTTGTTGAGACCGATGAATTGTGGGTTTATGATCTAGTCTATCTATGAACAATATTTGAATCTTCTCTTAATTATTTTATGTATGATTGGTTATCTTTGCAAGTCTCTTCGAATTATCAGTTTGGTTTGGCCTACTAGATTGATCTTTCTTGCAATAGGAGAAGTGCTTAGCTTTGGCTTCAATCTTGCGGTGTCCTTTCCTAGTGACAATAGGGGCAGCAAGGCACGTATTGTATTGTTGCCATCGAGGATAAAAAGATGGGGTTTTCATCATATTGCATGAGTTTATCCCTCTACATCATATCATCTTGCTTAAGGCGTTACTCTGTTTTCATTAACTTAATACTCTAGATGCATGCTAGATAGCGGTCAATGAATGGAGTAATAGTAGTAGATGCAGGCAGGAGTCGGTGTACTTGTCTCGGTGGTGATGCCTATATACATGATCATACCTAGGTATTCTCATAACTATGCTCAATTCTGTCAATTGCTCGACAGTAATTCGTTCACCCACTGTAAAATACTTATGCTCTTGAGAGAAGCCACTAGTGAAACCTATGGCCCCCGGGTCTATCTTCATCATATTAATCTCCCAATACTTAGTTATTTCCTTTGCTTTTTACTTTGCTTTTATTTTACTTTGCATCTTTATCATAAAAATACCAAAAATATTATCTTACCATATCTATCAGATCTCACTCTCGTAAGTGGCCGTGTACGGATTGACAACCCCTTATCGCGTTGGTTGCGAGGATTTATTTGTTTGTGCAGGTGTGAGGGACTCGCGCGTAGCCTCCTACTGGATTGATACCTTGGTTCTCAAAAACTGAGGGAAATACTTACGCTACCTTACTGCATCATCGCTTCCTCTTCGGGGAAAACCAACGCAGTGCTCAGGAGGTAGCATTTACCATGCATTGCCAGCCCAGAGACCATGTCTTCAGGCAACACACAACATCTTGGTAAAGAAAACAACCGCTTTATTGATGCTAGCGGAACAAAGTTTACAGTACAACAGGTAGCAAGGCCAAGCGGCACGCACGATGCGGCTGAACAATATGTACATTATTTCGTGAACATAAAGGCCTCGATCATAATAACTACGCGGCAGCGGAACAACGTCGTAGCGGAAGCTCCATAGTACAGGGACACCGATGTGGACACGATCTAGACTCGGACATCACTCCTCTCCAACAAGGCTTTTCCTGAATCTGGCATGACACGCCAGGTCAGTACATTGAATGTACTTGCAAGCTCACAACAGACATAAATATAATGACAAACAATATCATGATATTTAACCAATTATTAATAATGCAACAATATATGTTTTCAACATGTTGTGATCATATCCTTGTGAGGAAAAATTCCTCTTACCAACGGTGATCACTTCTTGGATCACCACCTTACCAACCTCCAAATCTTTAACCATCAACATCTCGTGATCCTTCCGGCGATCACAACCTCGACCCATACTAGGTCTAAAACAATAATCCTTCCGGCGATCACAACCACGACCCATACTAGGTCTAAAACAATGATCCTTCCGGCGATCACAACCATGACCCATACTATGTCTAAAACAATGATCCTTCCGGCGATCACAACCATGACCAACACTTGGTTCTGTACAACCCGATGGCCTTACCGCCATCCTCAACAGTGCAGAGTTCATAACTTAGTGTGCAAGTTTTATTAAATGTTGACCCATGGTGTGACCTACTTTCGAGCGTGTCCGTAACCGTGGACTCGGCTATCGATAGATTAATACACTCTGCAGAGGTAGCGCACTGTATGCACACCACGGAACCCATGGCCTCGTACTCCCATTCGGGTGGACCAACGGAATTCCAACGAAACCCCTCCATTGCCATGATACTCTCTCGGCCACTCCAACAAACTCCCCAACTAGGCTAGTCCTGGGTGTCCCTGTGTCTACCAAAGACACAACGACCACCATCATGGACAAACGTCCCTCATGGGGACCGGTACCAAAAATGTCAACAATGGGCTCACAAGGTTATGTCTGCTTACCGGGCCAGTGTACCGCACGCCCATAACCTTCCCTAGTTGGAGGCACCGACCAGAGGCATGAGAACGGACCGAATAAAGGCCTTCCCATATAGGCAAATGTGGTTGCACTGGAACAAACTCGATTCAGTGGCACCGTGACCCAGTCAACGATATATTCAAGTTGTATTATTATGAGGTTCAACTTAAATTGAAAATAACCGGTGTCAAAGTATGCCATGAAGTGCAACAATAACATATGCATCACACATTAAAGGAAAAGACTGAGTAAACTATATCCACACTAAGCATAACCATCAGCAACTCTTGACACTCCTCTGGTCAAGATTAAACCTCACATTAAACAACATCTTTTCTAACAAGTTTTACCATTTTTCTCATGCAAGAAAAATAACTTCAATTAATTACTTATATCCATAACCATATTATTTCCTTCATAACAAAAATAAATTCTAGTTTCTTTATCAACTAGGTTATCTCTAAACTTTATGTAACACAAGCATACTAACTTGAGCAAGCACTTAACAGAATATAAATAACACAATAATGTTCTATATGCATGGATTAAACATTCATTCAAGAAGGAAAATCACAAATATTGCAATGGCACCATGAAAATGTTGTTGTGGCTTGCCTTAGTGCAGATGAGGTTCACAAGCCTCCTGGTGATCCTCAAGACAAGCCTCACTGCTCTGAAAACAATTACAAACACAAAAAGAAATCATCAAGAACCCTTCTGAAATTCACCAGGAAATCTAGGCAGCAGGGAAATCACATTTTTGGTGAGCTTCTAGATTTCTTTGCAAAGAACACAATGCAAAAACAATCAATTCATTTGGACTTATGGTTGAAAACTTATAGTTGTTTGAAGCTCTCTCGATATAAATGAAATTTGAATTTAAATAAAACAGACTTGAGGGGGGGTGACGTCGAAGGCGTAAAGCCTCGGGGCGCCACCACTCATACCGCTTCACACGCGTACTGAGTGGCTGACTAGCAGGCCCCGCTAGTCAGATGAGGGGGAGAGGGGAAATGAGACAGGGGACGGCGCGGCTTCGCCGGAGAAAACGCCGGCGACGAGAGATCCTTGTCCAAAACGAGAGGGAGGGATCGTGAGAGGATATTGAGGCTTACCTGCCCGTACCCATAGAGTAGCTAGGGGTGGTCGGATGGTTTCAGAATCTTCCTCTCTAGCGGAGACAGGAAGCAGAGCTCGCCAGAGACGAAGACAACGGCGAGCAGAGGCGACTCCAGGGGTTCCAACCTGGCGGAACGGTACCACCGCAGAGTGGCGGAGGCCCTGGAAGGGTTGCCCAGGCTTTGGAGGGGCCGGAGCTACGGGAACGTCCCGAGGGGATCGCCGGCAAGCTCGAGCTCGGGGATGGCGGCCCGCGGCCTGCCTGGCCGGGCTACGGTCTTCTACTAGGTTTTGGAGTGTTTGAGAGTGGTGGATGATGCTCGAGGAGGCTGGGGGAGGGCTCTATTTATAGCCAAGCATCGAGGGGGGTTCGGGCTCCGTCGGTGGACACCTGGACACGGTGCCCGGCAACGAGCGGCATCAGTGAGAGATGGAGAAGGAGACGGAGCTCACACGGGGACTGTGGGCAAACGGGGACGAGCACATGGGCACTGGGGTGACAACGAGCACAGTGCGCATCGCACTGTTTCATTGGCCGGACCGTTCCCGTGCTCGCTACGGCGAGTTCCGACATCGGCGAGCACCCGGGGGAGTTAATGGGGCTAAGACGAAGATGGTGGCGAAGTTTGGAACGCTTAGGCAAGCGAGGAAGCGAGCACACAATCAACAGAGTTTCGGGTGCATCGCAGAGCGCGTCGGCCGCATGCCAGCACGCCTGGACGAATGCAGTCACCGCATGAACTCTGACCTCATGCCGACCTAAGCCCAAACTTCATGTCTGGCATGTTGCTTGCAGTAGTTTTGAATGTTACCACACTTTGGTTTGGATCCAGACGCAGTAGAAGAGATTTCACAAGCCTAGTAAGTTTCTGGTCAGTAACTTTGAGAGCTTACTGTGGTCAAACGGCTGGAAGTTGGGAGCTAAGTTTTCGAGGGTAGCAACCATCTACTAATGTGTTGACGCACAAGAAAAATCAGCCCCAAAGGAGCAAGTAAAATGGTAGTTGCTGTAGAAACTACCATTTCTGTCCAGAATAGAAAATATTTTCTATAGCAAAAATATTCCAAAAAGTCATGCAATATTTTTGCTCAGGAAGGTGCCCTAGGGTTCCAAGAATATTTTTGAATTTTCTCAGATTTTTGTGGGCAAGAAAAATTGGGGTTGCATTGGAGCACATTGATCTAGCTAGGGTTTAAGAGAGGAAAATGAAAATTTTTCATTAAGAAAAATATTCCAAATATTATTTTGAGATGAACCAGAGGGGGAATGATGGTTAGAGAGGGAAATGGGACACTTGGGTGAAAGCCAAGGGGTACCCAAGTGTTTAAGTCCATATGGAAGGATTCAAAAACTCCAAATTCAAAATCAATCCAACTGAAAATCAGGAAAATAAAGGAGGGCAAAAACCAGGCTGTCACAACAGGTGGATCGTTGACATGAGGAACTGTCTTCTTCCTGACCGAGACAAGGGATCAAGCCACATAGCAGTGGCGGGAGCGTCACAAGAAGTAGATGACTAGACGATCGTTTCTCCTACTTTAGAATGCACGCAATTGTTTATTCAACTGTGTGTGAATGGTCTGTATATGCACTTATGTAATTGGATGATTATTTTAGTTATATACATATATATATACATGTTATTCTACTTTAGACAGAGCAAATCACACGGCTTATTAGCAGCAATCGTCTGTGTTATTATTGGTCTTCACACACAGTTCTGATTACGGGACTATTTGCCGCATATCACACACATCTTGTTCAGTTGAACCGTTTCCATTGTGTTGCCAAATCACACACAATTCATCCTAGTGAACCGTATGCTATATATCACACAATCCTTCATCTGGCTGCCCGTTTCATTTGTTCCTCCTCTTCCCAAACAGTTAATTGAACTGAATCATATGCCCTGCATCACACACACAACTAAAATCTGAACCGTGTTTGATGCATCCGTCATCGCAAATGTTTTGCACCTTTTTTGACGTTTTTTACACCCCCGTTCGCGATTATGGCATCACACATAGTTTTGTCAAAGGGTCTCTGATTGTAGTGTCACGTTTGGACCATCCTGCAGTAGTGAACTATAATCATATCTCTGGCGTAATTTCCAAGCATACCAATGCAACATATGAATTTGATCCCATAATAGTTTCCCTTTTCGAGTCAAGCGATAATCCCTGAAGTATTAACATTGATCCAATGTGTCTCCCATTATATAATTGAATGGGTTTCCTCACGATTATTAAAGTAGTGCGTAATATCTTTCACATAATGAGCATCGAAGGTTTTAGGAGGTTCCCCATCTCCATGAGTAGCAAGTACACCTAATTTGTTTGGTATTTCGTGTTCCATATCCATAACTAAAGATAGAGAACAACTTAGAACAGCAAATAAAATATACTTAGTGATAAAGCAAACGAGCACACACGAGAATATTCACCCCACACTATTGCTCCCCGGCAACGGCACCAGAAAAAGATCTTCACAACCCACAAGTATAGGGGATTAGTTGTAGCCTCTTTTGATAAGTAAGAGTGTCAAACCCAATGAGGAGCTAAAGGTAGAACAAATATTACATCAAGTTTTATCGACCACCGATACAACTCTACGCACACTTAACGTTCACTTTACCTAGAACAAGTATGAAACTAGAAGTACTTTGTAGGTGTTGTAGGATAGGTTTGCAAGATAATAAAGAGCACATAAATAAAAGCTAGGGGATGTTTAGATAAAGAAACAACTAAGTTAGTTTTAGTAGAGGTTGTTTAGATAAAGAAACAACTAAGTTAGTTTTAGTAGAGAGCTTTTTGTCACGCAAGAAACTTATTTGTCTAGACATGTAATCATTATTGAAATTTTATATGAGGGAGAGGCATAAGCTACCATACTTTTTCTACTTGGATCATACACACTTATGATTTGAACACTAGCAAACATCCATAACTACTAAAGATCATTAAGGTAAAACCCAACCATAGCATTAAAGTATCAACTCATCTTTATTCCCATACGCCATAGCTCACTTATCTGTGTTTAGGCTGCTATCACCCCCGCAACACAGACAATGAGCAAACCATGAACATATTGCAACACCCTACAGTAGGGATCCCTCATGCTTGCACGACAAAGAGAGCACCATAGGACAACACCAATAGTAAATCATGCAACTCAAACCAATCATGATCATCAATCAACCCATAGGACAAAACAGATCTACTCAAACATCATAGGATAGCCACACATCATTGGGAAATAATATATAGCGTTGATAACCATGTTTAAGTAGAGATTACAGCAGGGAGAAGGGGTGTTACACCGCTGCATAGAGGGGGGAGTTGGTGATGATGGTGGCGAAGTTGTTGGTGTAGATCGCCGTCACGATGATCGCCCTGACGACGTTCCGATGCCACCGGGAGAGAGGGGGAGAGAGCCCCCCTCCTTCTTCTTCCTTGACCTTCCCCCATGATGGGAGAAGGGTTTCCCCTCTAGTCCATAGCCTCCATGGGGGCAGAGGGGTGAGAGCCCCTCCAAGATTGGATCTCTCTCTGTTTCCTTCTGTTTCTGCATTCCCAGATTCTGCCCTTTCACCGTTTCTAAAATTTTGGGAGATCCGTAACTCCTATTGGGATGAAATTTTAACATGATTTTTTATCCGGATATTAGCTTTCTTGCGGACGAAGAAGAGCACCAACCGCCTTACAGGTTGGCTACAAGGGCCCAGGGCGTGCCCTACCCCCTGCGCAAGCCCCCTGCCTTGTCGCTGCCTTTGGCATCGTCTCTTGTTTATTCCACTTCCCAAAATTCACTTCTATTCCAAAATAATCTCTGTAAGTTTTTATCCCGTTTGGACTCCGTTTGATATGGATTTTTTGTGAAACAAAAAACATGCATCAAACATGAATTGGCACTGGGCACTCGATCAATATGTTAGTCCAAGAAAATCATATAAATTGTTGCCAAAAGTATATAAAAGTTGTAGAATATTGGCATGGAACAATCAAAAATTATAGATGCAACGGAGACGTATCAACTAGCTGTTGAGGGTTCTGGCACCCCTAGTACCGGCAAGAAAGCCAAGACCGAAGCCCCCGGCAAGGAAGTTGTTGCGTGCACTGATTGCCGGGAGGCTGCGACGGCAGAAAAAGCTAGGAAGACCGATAGACCGTACTCTAAGATCCACTGAACCAAGGGCCATCATCTCCAAGAGTGTCATCATGTTTAGCAACTTTTCAAGAAGCAGAAAGCTCAATATGAGAAGCGTGACAAGGAGAGAGACCAAGAAGGTGCTGGCGGGAAGGGTCGTGGCGGCAGAGGAGGCCGCCGCGGCAAGACCCCTCAGCAAAAGGAGAAACCTGCTAGAGGTTGTGAAAAGAAGGAAGGCGATGATGAAAGTGATTAAGGGGATGAAGAGGAAATGGGTGAGCAAGAATTCTAGAAAGCAACTAAGGCCATGTGCATTGACGGAGGCACTTCTTTGCACTCCTCTAACTACCAGCTCATACAGTGGGCGCGTGAAGTCAATGTCGTAGAGCCAGTAGCAGATTCCTAGAAGCCGCTCAAACGGTCCCACACACCTATCATCTTTGACAAAGAGGATCACCTTGACCGCACCACCATGGTAGGGTGCTTGCCGTTGTTGGCTTCGCCAACAATCCGCAACCTCCAGCTCAGAAAGATGCTAGTTGATAGCAGGGCAGGGTTGAATCTAATTTCCCCCAAGGTGATCAGCAAACTACAGATATTAGATGAAGAGCTCAAGGTTACTGTCACGTTTCAAGGAGTCAACCCTTGCAGGAGTCGTCCTAAGGGGAAGATCATGCTACCAGTAACGTTTGGCGGAGAACTGAACTACCGGACCGAGAGGGTTGTGTTTGATGTGGTCAAGCTCCCCTTGCCATAGAATGGGATTCTTGGTCGTCCAGCTCTGGAAAAATTCATGACGGCATCCCACTATGCCTACAACACTCTAAAAATGCCAGGGACAATCGGCTTCATTTCCATCTCGTCAGACAAGAAAGATGCCATCATATGTGTGGATAAGATGTACCGGGATGCGGTAGAAGCCGAGGCCGCTTAAGCTATAGCTCCCGCCGAGGAAACCAAGAAAGGAAAGAAGGCTAGCAAATATGCCGGCAAGGAATCCGGGAAGCGTACCTCTCCAGAGTGCATTGCACCCGTCGATGACTTGCTGGAGCCACTAGAAAGAGATCCATGGTTGCTTCACCCGCTGTAAAGGAGGTCCCGGCAAGGCTGGATGGCGCTGATGGTACGTTCATCATCAGCTCCACCCTTGATGGTAAATAGGAAAGTGTGCTCGTTGCCTTCCTGTGGGCAAATGTCGATGTGTTTCCTTGGCAGCCCTCCGACATCCCCGACATTCCCATTGAGGTAATCGAGCACCACCTTTCTGTCTGCCCTCATGCCCATCCCGTCAAGCTGAAGGTCAGAAAGCAAGCTTTGGAATGGCAGTAGTTCATTGCCGAAGAAATCAAGAAACTTGAAGCAGCTGGTTTGGTCCGAGGAGTGTTGCATCCAATGTGGTTGGCAAACCTAGTGGTGGTGCACAAGGGAAATGGGAAATGGAGGTTTTGCATAGAGTTCAAAAACCTGAACAAGGCCTACCCAAAGGACCCTTCCCCTTTGCTGCACATTGATCAGATTGTGGATTCCACCTCCGGGTGTGATTTTCTTTCCTTTTTGGATGCATACTCAGGATACCACTAGATATTCATGTGCAATGAAGATGAAGAGAAGACCGCCTTAATAACCCATGTGGCACGTACTACTTTGTACGAATGCCTTTCGGATTAAAGTGTTTTGGATCCACCTTTGCGACAGCAGTAAAGATTGGTTTTGAGCCGCAAATGCACAGAAATGTAGAAGCCTACATGGATGATATAGTGGTCAAAACCAAGGACAAATCAATGCTTATTCAAGATTTGGAAGAAACTTTTGTGAACCTGCGCAAGATCAATTTGAAGTTAAACCTTGAGAAGCGTGTGTTTGGCTTGCCCTCCGGAAAGCTACTTGGCTTCTTTGTGTCACACCGAGGGATAGAGGCAAACCCCGAAAAGATCAGGGAAATTGAGAAGATCCAAGCACCCAAGACCGTCAAGGATGAGAGGCGCCTGACTGGATGTGTTGCCGCCTTGAGTAGGTTCATTTCTAAGGGTGCTAAGTGCACCTTGTTGTTCTTAAATTTTTTAAAGAAGGTAGGACTAATGAAGTGGACCTAGAGGCGGAAGCTGAACTACGAGACCTAAAGACATACCTTTCTTCTGCCCCCACCTTAGTCGCTCCTAGGCCACAAGAGTCATTGTTGCTATATTTGGCGGCAACCAATCAAGTAGTTAGTGCAGCGCCGGTGGCGCAGCGGGAAACGGATGAAGAAGCAGCCACGGCAGCCGCTCCGTTCGGAGGTGAAACTAAACCAGTCACGGCAAGAACAAGCACAGATCAAGGGAAATAATAGCAAGATAGCGAAGGCGATTCCTAGAGCACGACAAAGAAGAAAGTGGTGCAATGACCAGTTTACTTTGTCAGCTCCCTGTTGCAGGGGGCTAGGAAAAGGTACTCTGGAGTGCAAAACTTGATCTTCGGCCTCATCATTGCCTTAAGGAAACAACACCACTACTTCCAAGCCCATGAGATCATAGTTGTCACTCGTTTCCCATTGCATTGGATACTAAGGAACCCTAAGGCCACCACAGGATAGTTGAATGGGCACTAGAGTGATACGCCTCCAACGTATCTATAATTTTTTATTGCTCCATGCTATATCATCTACTGTTTTGGACATTATCGGGCTTTATTATCCACTTTTATATTTTTTTGGGGACTAACCTATTAACCGGAGGCCCAGCCCAGAATTGCCGTTTTTTGCCTGTTTTAGGGTTTTGAAGAAAAGGAATATCAAATGGAGTCCAAACGGAATGAAACCTTCGGGAACATGATTTTCTCACCGAATACAACTCAGGAGACTTGGAAACTACGTCAAGCCAATCAACAGGAGGCCACGAGGTAGGGGGTGCAGCTGCCCCCCCAGGCTTGTCCTCCACCATCGTGGGCCCCCTGTTGCTCCACCGACATACTTCTTCCTCATATATATACCCACGTACCCCCAAACGATCAGATACGGAGCCAAAACCCTAATTCCACCACCGTAACTTTCTTTATCTATGAGATCCCATCTTGGGGCCTGTTCCGGAGCCCCGCCGGAGGGGGCATCGATCACGGAGGCTTCTACATCAACACCATAGCCTCTCCGAAGAAGTGTGAGTAGTTTACTTCAGACCTACGGGTCCATAGTTAGTAGCTAGATGGCTTCTTCTCTCTTTTTGGATCTCAATACAATGTTCTCCCCCTCTCTTGTGGAGATCTATTCGATGTAATCTTCTTTTTGCGGTGTGTTTGTTGAGACCGATGAATTGTGAGTTTATGATCAAGTCTATCTATGAATTATATTTGAATATTCTCTGAATTCTTTTATGTATGATTGTTTATATTTGCAAGTCTCTTCAAATTATCAGTTTGGTTTGGCCGACTAGATTGATCTTTCTTGCAATGGGAGAAGTGCTTAGCTTTGGGTTCAATCTTGCGGTGTCCTTTCCCGGTGACACTATGGGCAGCAAGGCACGTATTGTATTGTTGCCATCGAGGATAACAAGATGGGGTTTTCTTCATATTGCATGAGTCTATCCCTATACATCATGTCATCTTGCTTAATGTGTTACTCTGTTTTTAACTTAATACTCTAGATGCATGCTGGATAGCGGTCGATGAGTGGAGTAATAGTAGTAGATGCAGGCAGGAGTCGGTCTACTTGTCTTGGACGTGATGCCTATATACATGATCATACCTAGATATTCTCATAACTATGCTCAATTCTGTCAATTGCTCAACAGTAATTTGTTCACCACCGTAGAATTCTTATGCTCTCGAGAGAAGCCACTAGTGAAACCTATGGCCCCCAGGTCTATCTTTATCATATCAATCTCCTACTACTTAGTTATTTACTTTGCTATTTTACTTTGACTTTATTTTACTTTGCATCTTTATCATTAAAATACCAAAAATATCATCTTATCATATTTATCAGATCTCACTCTCGTAAGTGGCCCTATAGGGATTGACAACCCCTATTTGCGCTGGTTGCGAGGATTTATTTGTTTTGTGCAGGTACGAGGGACTTGCATGTAGCCTCCTACTAGATTGATACCTTGGTTCTCAAAAACTGAGGGAAATACTTACGCTACTTTGCTGCATCATCCCTTCCTCTTCGAGGAAAACCAACGCTATGCTAAAAGAGGTAGCAAGAAGGATTTCTGGCGCCGTTGCCGGGGATGTCTACACAAAAGTCTACATACCAAGTACCCATCACATACCCTTATCTCCCGCATTACATTATTTTCCATTTGCCTCTCGTTTTCCTCTCCCCCAATTCACCCTTGCCGTTTTATTCGCCCTCTCTCTCTATCCTCCCTCTCTTTCTCTATTCGCCCCTTTTTGTCCGCTTGCTTTTTGTTTGCTTGTGTGTTAGTTTGCTTGTTTGTCACGATGGCTCACGATAATACTAAATTGTGTGACTTCACCAATACCAACAACAATGATTTTATTAGCACTCTGATTGCTCCTCTTACCGATGTTGAATCTTGTGAAATTAATACTGCTTTGCTGAATCTTGTCATGAAAGATTCGTTCTCCGGCCTTCCTAGTGAAGATGCCGCTACCCATCTAAATAGCTTCGTTGATTTATGTGGCATGCAAAAGAAGAAAGATGTGGATAATGATATTGTTAAATTGAAGCTATTTTCTTTTTCTCTTAGAGATCGTGCTAAAGCTTGGTTTTCGTCTTTGCCTAAAAATAGTATTGATTCATGGAACAAGTGCAAAGATGCTTTTATCTCTAAGTATTTTCCTCCTGCTAAGATCATCTCTCTTAGAAAAGATCATCTCTCTTAGAAAGGATATTATGAATTTTATGCAACTTGATCATGAACATGTTGCAAAAGCTTGGGAGAGAATGAAATTAATGATACGTAATTGCCCTACTCATGGTTTAAATTTATGGATGATTGTACAAAAAATTTATGCCGGGTTGAATTTTGCTTCTAAAAATCTTTTGGATTCGGCCGCGGGAGGCATTTTTATGGAAATCACTTTAGGAGAAGCTACTAAACTCTTAGATAATATTATGGTTAATTATTCTCAATGGCATACTGAAAGATCTACTAATAAAAAGGTGCATGCGATAGAAGAAATTAATGTTTTGAGTGGAAAGATGGATGAACTTCTGAAATTATTTGCTAGTAAGAGTGTTTCTTCTGATCCTAATGATATGCCCTTTTCTACTTTTATTGAGAATAATAATGAATCTAGGGATGTGAATTTTGTTGGTAGGAATAATTTTGGTAACAACGCGTATAGAGGAAATTTCAGTCCTAGGCCTTATCCTAGTAATCCCTCTAATAATTACGGTAATTCCTACAACAATTCTTATGGAAATTATAATAAGATGCCCTCTGATTTTGATTCTAATATTAAATAATTTATTACTTTGCAAAAGAATTTTAATGCTATGATTGAAGAAAAATTGCTTAAGATTAATGATTTGGCTAGGAGCGTTGATAGAATTGCTCTTGATGTTGATTCTTTGAAACTTAGATCTATTCCATCTAAGCATGATATCAATGAGTCTCTCAAAGCCATGAGAATTTCCATTGATGAGTGCAAAGAAAGAACCGCCAGGATGCATGCTAAGAAAGATGCCTTTATAAAAGCGTGTTCTTCTAGTTCCTATGAAAATAATGATGAAGATCTAAAAGTTATTGATGTGTCCCCTATTAAATCTTTGTTTTGCAATATGAATCTTGATAATGATGGGACTGAATATGATCCACCTTTACCTAGAAGGCGTTCCAAGAATTCTGAATCTTTTGATCTTGATGCTAAATTTGATAAAAGTGGGATTGAAGAAATTAAAACCCTAGATGTTGCTAAACCCACTATTATGGATTTCAAGGAATTTAACTATGAAAATTGCTCTTTGATTGATTGTATTTCCTTGTTGCAATCCGTGCTAAATTCTCCTCATGCTTATAGTCAAAATAAAGCGTTTACTAAACATATCATTGATGCCTTGATGCAATCTTATGAAGAAAAACTTGAATTGGAAGTTTCTATCCCTAGAAAACTTTATGATGAGTGGGAACCAACTATTAAAATTAAAATTAAAGATCATGAATGCTATGCTTTATGTGATTTGGGTGCTAGTGTTTCCACGATTCCAAAGACTTTGTGTGATTTGTTAGGTTTCCGTGATTTTGATGATTGCTCTCTAAACTTGCACCTTGCGGATTCCACTATTAATAAACCTATGGGAAGAATTAATGATATTCTTATTGTTGCAAATATGAATTATGTGCCCGTGTATTTTATTGTTCTTGACATAGATTGCAATCCTTCATGTCCTATTATTCTTGGTAGACCTTTCCTTAGAACGATTGGTGCAATTATTGATATGAAGGAAGGAAATATTAGATTCCAATTTCCGTTAAGGAAAGGCATGGAACACTTTCCTAGAAAGAAAATTAAATTACCTTATGAATCTATTATGAGAGCCACTTATGGATTGCCTACCAAAGATGGCAATACCTAGATCTATTCTTGCTTGTTATGCCTAGCTAGGGGCGTTAAACGATAGCGCTTGTTGGGAGGCAACCAAATTTTATTTTTATTCCTTGATTTTTGATCCTGATTAGTAATAAATAAATTATTTAGCCTCTGTTTTGGTTGTGTTTTTGTGTTTAATTAGTGTTTGTGCCAAGTAGAACCGTTGGGAAGACTTGGGGAAAGTCTTGTTGAACTTGCTGTAAAAAACAGAAACTTTAGTGCTCACGAGAACTGCTGTCATTTTTATTTGGAAAGTGCTATTCAGTTAATTATTTTTTAAGATGATTTATAGATAAATTGCTCACGTCCATAAATTTATTTTAGAATTTTTGGGGTTCCAGATCTTGTGCTAGCTACAGATTACTACAGACTGTTCTGTTTTGGACAGATTCTGTTTTGCGTGTGTTGTTTGCTTATTTTGATGAATCTATGGCTAGTAAAATAGTTTATAAACCATAGATAAGTTGGAATACAGTAGATATAACACCCATATAAATAAATAATGAGTTCATTACAGTACCTTGAAGTGGTCTTTTGTTTTCTTTCGCTAACGGAGCTCACGAGATTTTCTACTTTAAGTTTTGTGTTGTGAAGTTTTCAAGTTTTGGGTAAAGATTTGATGGATTATGGAACAAGGAGTGGCAAGAGCCTAAGCTTTGGGATGCCCATGGCACCCCCAAGATAATCTAAGGACACCTAAAAGCCAAAGCTTGGGGATGCCCCGGAAGGCATCCCCTCTTTCGTCTACTTCTATCGGTAACTTTACTTGGAGCTATATTTTTATTTACCACATGATATGTGTTTTGCTTGGAGCGTCTTGTATTATTTGAGTATTTGCTTATTAATTTACCACAATCATCCTTGCTGTACACACCTTTTGAGAGAGCCATACATGATTTGTAATTTGTTAGAATACTCTATGTGCTTTGCTTATATCTTTTGAGTTATATAATTTTGCTCTAGTGCTTCACTTATATCTTTTAGAGCATGGTGGTGGGATTGTTTTATAGAAACTATTGATCTCTCATGCTTCACTTAGATTATTTTGAGAGTCTTAAATAGCATGGTAATTTGCTTAAAATCGTAATATGCTTGGTATGCAAGATTAATAATAAAAGTTCTCTTATGAGTGTGTTGAATACTATGATAAGTTTGATACTTGATAATTGTTTTGAGACATGGAGATGGTGATATTAAAGTCATGCTAGTTGAGTAGTTGTGAATTTGAGAAATACTTGTGTTGAAGATTGTGATTCCCGTAGCATGCACCTATGGTGAACCGTTATGTGATGAAGTCGGAGCATGATTTATTTATTGATTGCCTTCCTTATGAGTGGCGGTCTGGGATGAACGATGGTCTTTTCCTACCAATCTATCCCCCTAGGAGCATGCACGTAATACTTTGCTTCAATAACTTGTAGATTTTGGCAATAAGTATATGAGTTCTTTATGACTAATGTTGAGTCCATGGATTATACGCACTCTCACCCTTCCACCTTTGCTAGCCTCTCTAATACCATGCACCTTTCGCCGGTATCATACACCCACCATATACCTTTTTCAAAACAGCCACCATACCTACCTATTATGGCATTTCCATAGCCATTCCGAGATATATTTCCATGCAGCTTTCCACCGTTCCGTTTATGACACACTCCATCATTGTCATATTGCTTAGCATGATCATGTAGTTGACATAGTATTTGTGGCAAAGCCACCGTTCATAATTCTTTCATACTTGTCACTCATGCATCATTGCGTATCCTGGTACACTGCCGGAGGCATTCATATAGAGTCGTATCTTGTTCTAAGTATCGAGTTGTAATTATTGAGTTGTAAGAAAAATAAAAGTGGATGATCATCATTATTAGAGCATTGTCCCAAGTGAGGAAAGGATGATGGAGACTATGATTCCCCCACAAGTCCGGATGACACTCCGGACGGAAAATAATAATAAAAAAGAAAGAAAAGATGCCATAAAAAAATAAAAGGCCCAAATAAAAAAGGAAAAAAAGAGAAAAGAAAAAAAAATAAGGGAAAAAGAGAGAACAGACAATGTTACTATCCTTTTACCATACTTGTGCTTCAAAGTAGCACCATGATCTTCATAGTAGAGAGTCTCTCATGTTATCACTTTCATATACTAGTGGGAATTTTTCATTTTAGAACTTGGCTTGTATATTCCAATGACGGGCTTCCTCAAAATTGCCCTAGGTCTTCATGAGCAAGCAAGTTGGATGCACACCCACTTAGTTTCTTTTATTGAGCTTTCATATACTTATAGCTCTAGTGCATCCGTAGCATGGCAATCCCTACTCACTCACATTGATATCTATTGATCGGCATCTCCATAGCCCGTTGATATGCCTAGTTGATGTGAGACTATCTTCCCATTTTTGTCTTCTCCACAACCACCACTCTATTCCACCTATAGTGCTATATCCATGGCTCACGCTCATGTATTGCGTGAAGATTGAAAAAGTTTTGAGAATGTCAAAAGTATGAAACAATTGCTTGGCTTGTCATCAGGGTTGTGCATGATTTAAATATTTTATGTCGTGAATATAGAGCCTAGCCAGACTATATGATTTTGTAGGGATAACTTTCTTTAGCCATGTTATTTTGAGAAGACATAATTGCTTTGTTAGTATGCTTGAAGTATTATTATTTTCTATGTCAATATGAACTTTTGTCTTGAATCTTTCGGATCTGAATATTCATACCACAATTAAGAAGAATTACATTAAAATTATGCCAAGTAGCACTCCGCATCAAAAATTCTGTTTTTATCATTTACCTACTCGAGGACGAGCAGGAATTAAGCTTGGGGATGCTTGATACGTCTCCAACGTATCTATAATTTTTGATTGCTCCGTGCTATATTATCTACTATTTTGGACATTATCGGGCTTTATTATCCAATTTTATATTATTTTTGGGACTAACCTATTAACCGGAGGCCCAGCCCAGAATTGCTGTTTTTTTGCCTGTTTTAGGGTTTCGAAGAAAAGGAATATCAAACGGTGTCCAAACGGAATGAAACCTTCGGGAACGTGATTTTCTCACCGAATACAACTCAGGAGACTTGGACCCTACGTCAAGCCAATCAACAGGAGGTCACGAGGTAGGGGGCGCACCTGCCCCCCCCCCAAGCGCGCCCTCCACCCTCGTGGGCCCCCTGTTGCTCCACCGACGTACTTCTTCCTCCTATATATACCCACGTACCCCCAAACGATCAGATACAGATCCAAAACCCTAATTCCACCGTCGTAACTTTCTGTATCCACGAGATCCCATCTTGGGGCCTGTTTCGGAGCCCCGCCGGAGGGGGCATCGATCACGGAGGGCTTCTACATCAACATCATAGCCTCTCTGATGAAGTGTGAGTTGTTTACTTCAGACCTACGGGTCCATAGTTAGTAGCTAGATGGCTTCTTCTCTCTTTTTGGATCTCAATACAATGTTCTCCCCCTCTCTTGTGGAGATCTATTCGATGTAATCTTCTTTTTGCGGTGTGTTTGTTGAGACCGATGAATTGTGGGTTTATGATCAAGTCTATCTATGAATAATATTTGAATCTTCTCTGAATTCTTTTATGTATGATTGGTTATCTTTGCGAGTCTCTTCGAATTATCAGTTTGGTTTGGCCTACTAGATTGATCTTTCTTGCAATGGGAGAAGTGCTTAGCTTTGGGTTCAATCTTGCGGTGTCCTTTCCCGGTGACAGTAAGGGCAGCAAGGCACGTATTGTATTGTTGCCATCGAGGATAACAAGATGGGGTTTTCTTCATATTGCATGAGTCTATCCCTCTACATCATGTCATCTTGCTTAAGGCGTTACTCTATTTTTAACTTAATACTCTAGATGTATGCTGGATAGCGGTTGATGAGTGGAGTAATAGTAGTAGATGTAGGCAGGAGTCGGTCTACTTGTCTCGGACGTGATGCCTATATACATGATCATACCTAGATATTCTCATAACTATGCTCAATTCTGTCAATTGCTCAACAGTAATTTGTTCACCCACCATAGAATACTTATGCTCTCGAGAGAAGCCACTAGTGAAACCTATGGCCCCCGGGTCTATCTTTATCATATCAATCTCCTACTACTTAGTTATTTACTTTGCTATTTTACTTTGCCTTTATTTTACTTTGCATCTTTATCATAAAAATACGAAAAATATTATCTTATCATATCTATCAGATCTCACTCTCGTAAGTGGCCCTATAGGGATTGACAACCCCTATTTGCGTTGGTTGCAAGGATTTATTTGTTTTGTGCAGGTACGAGGGACTTGCGTGTAGCCTCCTACTGGATTGATACCTTGGTTCTCAAAAACTGAGGGAAATACTTAAGCTACTTTGTCGCATCATCCCTTCCTCTTCGGGGAAAACCAACGCAGTGCTAAAAGAGGTAGCATAGAGCTATCAAGTTTTGGTCTGAAGTATGAGAGTACCTCAACCATTCAGAGCAGGGCACTGGCGGAGTTCATCACAAAATGGACGCCCACCCCGGATGAAGAAGTTTCAGAGACGGCTAGCCCCGGCAAGGAAACACCCCAAGAGTGGATCATGTATTTTCGACGGTGCTTTCTTGTTACAAGGTGCAGGAGCTGGCGTGCTTCTTGTTGCACCCACCGGAGAACACCTCAAGTATGTGGTTCATATGCACTTCCCCAGGACGAGGTCACCAATAACACTACTGAATATGAGGGGCTCCTTGCCGGGCTCAGAATTGGAATTGAATATGGAATGAAGAAGTGAATCATTCGTGGAGACTCCCAGCTCGTAGTAAGACAAGTAAACAAGATTACCAAAGCTCGTTGATGGAGGCATATGTTGAGGAACTGAGGAAGCTAGGAGAGCATTTTGATGGATTGCAAATAGAGCACGTGCCACGTGCAGAAAATAGCATTGTTGATCATTTGTCAAAATGCGCTGCACAAAAGCTCCCTGTGGAACCAGGAACTTTTGTTATCCAGCTGATTCAACCCTCAGTATCCCCGACAATAATGGCCAGAAAAAGGAGGAAGATGGACTCCGGCAAGCATCTCCCGGCAAGGCTTCCCGAAGTCCCCGGTAGAGAGGCTGCCGGGAATGACTCTACTTCGCATGGTGAGCAGCACCCTCCCGCCGAACTACAAGTTCTTGCGGTCGAGATATGTGCTACCACGTACGAGGAGGTGCCATTTGTCCTTGTTGCCGAGCCTCAAGCTCCAACTAGGGTATGGCACATAGTCCACTACCACCAAATAGGAGAACTTCACGAGGAGCAAGAAGAAGCCGATAGAGTAGCCCGAAGGGCCAGTTTGTATCAGTTTGTCGATGACACGTTGTATAAAAGAAGTCCCAACGATGTGAAGTTGAAGTGCCTTTGCCGAGGAGAGGGGTAGGAACTGTTAGCAGAAATACACAAAGGCGTGTGCGGCTCCCATATTGGATCAAGAGCCTTAGTTGGAAAAGCTTTCTGGCAAGGTTTCTACCGGTCCACGGCCCTCCAAGATGCGAATGAGCTAGTCACCAGATGTGAAGCCTGCCAGTTCCACTCCAAGAACATCCATCAACCTGCTCAATCTCTCGAGATGATCCCTTTGTCATGGCCATTTGCGGTCTGGGGGCTCAACATCTTGGGCCCTTCCCCCGTGCTACCAGGAGCTTTAAGTTCTTGTATGTTGCAATTGACAACTTTACAAAGTGGACGGAAGTGGAGCTAGTGAGGAAGGTAACCACACAGTCAGCTATCAAGTTCTTGAAAGGATTGGTGTGCCATTTTGGAGTACCCACTAGAGTAATCACTAACAACGGCACCCAGTTCACAAGTCGCGCCTTCATGCAATACAATGAAACCTTTGGAAGCCAGGTTTCGTTTGCCTCTGTTGCTCATCCCAGGAGGAACGCACAAGCTGAGAGGATGAACGCTGAAGTCCTGCATGTGCTGAAGAAAAGGACTTTCGATAAGTTGCAAAAGTGTGGCAGACGCTAGATCGACGAGCTGCTGGTGGTTCTTTGGTCCCTCTGTACGACACCAAATCGAGCTACCAGCCAGACTCCCTTCTCCCTCGTATATAGGGCAGAAGCAGTGCTCCCCACAGAACTCATATACGGGTCACCTCAAGTATTTTCCTATGACGAAGTAGAGCGAGAGAAGCACCGGCATGATGATGCCATGCTCCTTGAGGAATATTGTCTCCGGGCTGCTGTACGTGTTGCACGCTACCAACAAACCTTGCTCCTCTATCATAGCCGCAGGATCCATACGCGGAGCCTTGAGGAAGGCGACCTTTTCCTTAGGCGTGTTCAGTCCGCCAAGGGTTCCAACAAGTTGACGCCGAAGTGGGAAGGCCCTTACCAGGTAGCACGAGTCACCAGACTTGGCGCAGTCCGTCTGGAGACCGAAGATGGCATCAAAATGCAAAACTCATGGAATATTGGGCATCTTCGCAAGTTCTACCCTTAAGGCACGACTGCCGGGCCCAGCCCCGGCAGCCACCCTTTTGTACAAGCCTTGTCGGTGCGCATGTAACCCTTTTGTACAAAGCCAGGTGCAGACCCTTGGCACAAATAATAAAACAAAGTGCTGGCGCCCTAAAAACTTGCATGCATGTTTAGTTTATCATAAATTTGCCATGATCGTTTAAGGGGTATCATATGCTGCTATGCGTTCCTCTGTACTAACGACAAGTCTCTTGCCATGGACTCGATTCCGAAAAGGAGAAATAGGAACAAGTTTACATATCGATTCCCGACAAGCCAGACAGATAAGTTTTCTTTGAAATATCCATAGAGTATCTCTGTGAAGGAAAAGCTTGTGCATAGAAAAACATTGTCACCATAGAAACATTTGTGCTCCCATCCTTTGATTCGAATGTTGATTCCGTCACGCTGGTTGAAGTGGCATTTGGCAGAGAAGGTTTAATGAGGGGCCGGTTCCCTTCCACAGTGCTAAACCCGACAGGCCAAGCCTCGGGGCAGCAACGAAGGGAACCGGCAAGATAGAATGCCAAAATAACTTGTCTACTTGAAAGTATAGAGGTGTTCATCCTCTGCCTGAATGTAATACATGCACAAGTACCTGGCTGTGATGCCCCAAGACCGGAGCTTCAGGTGCCTTCCATGATTTCAGGGTTTGGTCGTGTGATTTGTTTGGTTCGTTGCATTCATCATTGCATCATGTGTATTACATCATGTCATCATGCAACCCGTTTTAAAACTCAACTAAATAAATTGCATGGAACTTTGGTCCATTTAAACCGAGGGAATTCACATGGTGATTCTCTTTATAACTTACCCTCCCAATATTAGGGAGCTATATCAAATATTCCTTTAATTTGGAATTATCACAACACACTTGCAGAAATAATCTCATGCCTTTTCTACTTTGAGTTGATCCCGAAACCTTGCCGACAATTCCTTCTCCATTTATTGAGGCGCCTCCGAAAATCTTAACATTTTTGGACACTTCTAATTCCTAGTCCTTGTTCAAACCTTTGAATTAAATTCAAATGACTTTGAATTTAATTCTTGCAATCATGGCCACTCCTTTTGTTCATGGACCTTGCACATTTGTGAGTCCGGGGAAATTATCCCAGTGCCCAAATTCCTTCTCCAACCTTTTCTTTCTCTTATTTATTTCTTTGCTATTTGTTGTTTTTTTGCAAATAAAAAGAGATGAGAAAGAGAGTAGGAGAGAGCAGCCCAGCAGGCCCTTGGCCGTTTTCCTCTCCACTGGGCCGGCCTCCCAAGGCCCAGCCGCCCCTCCTAACCCTAGCGCACCCCTGGCATCTCCCTTGTCTTCCTCCAGGCCGCCGCTCACGCTCGCATCGAAGCAGGAGGCCGCGCTCGATCCCCTTTTCCCTCTCTTCGATCTCCCTTGCAGCGCCCCAGTCCGCTTGATCCCCTGTCTCTCCTGCCGTTTCCCTCGACCCTCTCCCTCTGGTTCTCCTAGCGCACGCAGAGGGGCCACGCATCGTGCCAGATCCATGGTCTTCCCTTCCTCTCGTTCCGGTTCTCCTCGCTGCACCTTCCCGAGCTGGAGCCTCCACCTCCGTCCCATTGTCACTGCGGCCCCGTTGCTTCCCTGCCTCTCTATTGCGCCAGGGACTCGAGCCCTCCACCAGCAGGTCACCCCATCATGCCTCCTTTTCCTTGTCTCTCCTTCATTTCTTTTCCTTTCACTAGTTCTCTATTAGTTTCTCTCTATAGGACCTTCCATGGACGCCCAGGTGCACTGCTCCAACCCATGCCTCAGGCGGCCTTGCCATTGTCGTCGCCTAGCCAGGAGTCCACCTGATCTGGACGCCCACAGACCTCCGGCCATCTTCGGTTGCGGCCTGCTGGCCTCGTCGCTCCTCTTGTCACTGCCAAGACGCGGCAGCCAGGGAAGCCCAAGACCGCCTTCGTGGTTTTCGCCAAGTTCGTCCACCGCCAAACGAGTCGGAGATCCATCGATGCATCTCCGTGTGGAACCTGACAAGTACAACTGGTTGCCCCAAGCAACACACCGCAAGCGCCAAGTACCTCTACCGACGGCCCAGAACATCTACGGAATGCGTACCACTACACGGGATTCCTCGGATGCGTCAAGTTCCTCGCCGTGACCCCAAACATCTACGGAAACTCATGCAATTATGAACGCAAAAGACTACCGTCGACCCCAAGTTACTTGGATTCGCCAAGTTCCTCTTTGAAACATGTACCACTACCGTCGCCAATATCGCGAGTACCTCTATCGTCGTCATGTACCCCTACTTCCACTACTGTCGCAAGAACAACTACTTCCTCTACGAACTCGAACCGCTCTGAGAATGCTCCCTTGGAAGGTATAACCGCCGGAACGATACTCGTGGACTAATGTTTGTGATGTGTTGTATGAGATGCTCCTGTTTGGCCGTGGTCGCATCGTGTCCCTTTTGTCACTCGTTTCCTTGCCACCGATTCGTGGGACACCCGGTATACGGGATCACTCCCCGTACATCTTGCACATTCCGCACATCTCCCATTTGTTTCTTGCACCAGCATCTCAACTAGTTGTCGGATCATCAGAACGTTGTCGTGGCACCGTTTCCATTTTCGCCGCCATGACATCCCTTTCTTTTTGTCGTGGCGTCCAAAGGCCCCATATCATCCTCATGTCAACATTTTTCATAGCATTGCGTAAAACTTGCACATGTCAGCCGCATCATGATAAAAACACCAAGAATATCTAAATTGTTGTTTGCATTAAATTTCTAAATGCATAGGGGGATTTACCGGATTTGTTGCTTGTTATATCCAGCCCCATTTAAATTGTTTAGATAGTATAGTTTTGTTATGCTTCACCCCTTGCCATGTTAACCAACATTTAATATTGTTGAGTACCTAACCGAGAGTGAACTAAATAATTGATGTGGTATTCCGTCAATATGCAACTCGTTGCATATTGAGCTCCAATTAATTTGTAGTTTTGTTTGTGCACTTTGCCATGACATGCCTCATTAAACCGGACATGCATCATACTTGGTTATGCATCATGCCACAATTTTGTGATGGTTGTTTACTATGTTGCTTGCTTCTTTCCGTGTTGCTTCTCTCGTTAGTTTCGGTTTCGTTCCGGGAGTTGTGAGGATTCGTTCGACTATGTCCGCTTGTCTTCTTCATGGAATTGTTCTTCTTCCTTGTGGGATTTCAGGCAAGATGATCATACCCTCGAAATCACTTCTATATTTGCTTGATAGTTGTTTGCTCTTTTGCTATGCCGCGATACCTACCACTTGCTTTATCATGCCTCCCATATTACCATGTCAAGCCTCTAACCCACCTTTCATAGCAAACCGTTGTTTGGCTATGTTACTGCTTTGCTCAGCCCCTCTTATAGCGTTTCTAGTTGCAGGTGAAGTTGAAGTTTGTTCCTCGTTGGAACATGGATATTGTTGGGATATCATTATTATATCTTGTCTACTTTAATGCATCTATATACTTGGTAAAAGGGTGGAAGGCTCGGCCTTATGCCTCGTGTTTTGTTCCACTCTTGCCGCCCTAGTTTCCGTCATACCGGTGTTATGTTCCTTAATTTTGCGTTCCTTACGCGGTTGGGTGTTATGGGAACCTCTTGACAGTTTGCTTTCAATAAAACTCCTCCAGCAAGTCCCAACCTTGGTTTTACATCTTCCTAACAACCTAAGCCTTTTTCCCTTGGGTTTCTGGAGCCCGAGGGTCATCTTTATTTTAACCCCCCTGGGCCAGTGCTCCTCTGTGTGTTGGTACGAAATGAGCTGCCTATGGGACCACCTCGGGGAAACTTGAGGGTTGGTTTTATTCATAGCTAGTCTCATCCGGTGTTTCCCTGAGAATGAGATACGTGCAACTCCTATCGCGATTTGTCAGCACATCGGGTGGCTTTGCTGATCTTGTTTTACCATTGTCGAAATGTCTTGTAACTGGGATTCCAAGACTAATCGAGTCTTCCTAGGAGAAGGAATATCCTTCGTTGACCGTGAGAGCTTGTGATGGGCTAAGTTGGGACACCCTGTAGGGTTTTCAACTTCCGAAAGTCGTGCCCATGGTTATGGGCAGATGGGAATTTGTTAATATCCGGTTGTAGAAAACTTGACACTTAACTTAATTAAAATAAATCAACCGCGTGTGTAGCCGTGATGGTCTCTTTTCGGCAGAGTCCGGGAAGAGAACACGGTCTCGTGTTATGCTTGAACGTAAGTAGCTTCAGGATCACTTCTTGATCACTATTAGCTTCTCGACCGTGCTTTGCTTCTCTTCTCGCTCTCATTTGCGTAAGTTAGCCACCATATATGCTAGTGCTTGCTGCAGCTCCACCTCACTAACCCTTTTCCTACCTTTAAGCTTAAATAGTCTTGATCGCGAGGGTGTGAGATTGCTGAGTCCCCGTGACTCACAGATACTTCCAAACAGATGCAGGTGCCGATGATGCTAGTGCAAGGGACGCTACTGAACTCAAGTGGGAGTTCGACGAGGATTCGGGTCGTTACTATGTTTTTTTCCGGTTGATTAGTAGTGGAGCCCAGTTGGGGCGATATGCGATCTAGCATTTGGGGTTGTCTTCCTTTATTTTTGTTCCATAGTCGGACCTTGTTTGTAATTTGGATGATGTATGTTTAACTTGTATTTGTGTGAAGTGGCGATTATAAGCCAACTCTCTATCCCTTTCTATTCAGTACATGGGATTGTGTGAATATTACCCCTCTTGCAACAAACCTACCATGCGGCTATACCTCTAAGTCATGCCCCGACACGTGGGAGATATAGCCGCATTGTGGGTGTTACAAGTTGGTATCAGAGCCAACCCTCGCAGTTACACGGATGTTTGTGGACAGGTGCGCGGTCATGTTGTTCATGACATTTGTGACCCGTCGTGGCACCCGACATGGCACATGTACCGGACTGAATGCAAAGACGTATGTGCCAAGTGGGAACGTTCCTGTGGCCCGACGAGGACGGCGGTTCCGCTGAGTGGGGGTGTATGTGATAGCCTGGCTTAAGAGGGATGATAGACTACTCATATCAATAAGGAATTCCTTCTTTTCCGGAAGCCCATTCGGAGAGAACTCCAACTGTAACTGTGCTCAGCTTGGAGTAATTTCAGGATGGGTGACCGACCAGGAAGTTGCTCCCGGGTGCGCACGAGTGAGGACAAAGTGCGCAGAAAAGACTAGTACTGATCTGTGGGGCTAGTCTAGATCCCGCCATGAGTAACGACCACCGGCGGGTGTGTCCGGGGCGTTACAAGTTGGTAATCAGAGCCTTCCCCGACTTTGGAGCCCCCTGCTTGATCGAATCACTGACGTTGTTGAGTCTAGAACAAAATGTTTTGAGTCTTAGGATTATATATATCGGAGAGTAGGATTCTTTTTACTCCTCAGTCCCTTCGTCGCTCTGGTGAGGCCTCCTGACGTATAAGTTTTGACTATTCTCTCCTCAAATTTCACTAAAAAAATTTAGGATCACGGGGCATCTTGGAATTGTTCCGATGGTTTTATGATGAGAACATTGTTTTTGTGCCTCCTGACATTTAGGGGTTGTGGCAGTGTCCCGGGGAGTTGATCTCCGAGGTGTTGTCGTCACAATTTTATCATTGTAGTTATGCAATACCTGAGTTCGCCGACATCGAAAATCACTTTTATGCAGTTGTTGGTGAGATAACCTCGACGCCACCCAGTACTGGGGCGGGAGTTCAGGTGTATTGCCATAACTCGTATAACGGATGCTATTCGAAGGTTGAGGTAAACGATTTCCAAAGTTTTCTTGGTTATGTGTTGAAGGATGGATACAGCTGGATGTTGGTATTGTTAGTTTGGGTGACATATTATGCCATGTATCCCCAACACCTGATTGCATAACCAGAAAATTTCAGGAGTTTATAAGTGGGAATTCAAGTAGCTCCTAGAATATCTTTCCAACAGACACATGATATGACATGGGATCTATCATATGTTTGTTTCCGGCTTATTTTGCAAGCCAATCCTTTGTTTTGTTTTGGTTTTTGGTATTTGTGTTGCTTCGAAGTCAAGTGTTGATTCCATACCTTTCCTAAGCGGTGTTTTCATATTTCTATGTGAATACCAATCCCTATTGATCATCGAGGTTGTCATGTCAATTATTTCCAACCGGTGTGATTCTCTTCAAGATGATCCTATTATTTTTCCCATCTGCAAGATCAACTCATAGTCTTCTCAATGTTATTTGTTTCATCTGCCTCCAAGTTGCCTTTGTTTTCCCGCCCTCCCACCCTTTTTCTTCAAGGATTCAGATTTCTTAATCAAGTATCCTTTTATTGATGGGAAGCCTATCCATTCTTTTCCGTCAATGTTCTTATCCGGTGATTCTCAGGAAGGTACCAACGGAACTTTGATTTATCATTCTTCGTTCTCTTTTTCTTCTCCGATGGATTAAATTCAAGATTTGTTTATCATATTCCTTTCCTCATTTTAAATGTTTTTCTCATGAAGGTGCACTTCTTAATCATCCTCCTCTTGCTATTCATGCTTATCAGGAGTCATGAAGATATCCTAGAAGATTCAAGTTTTTGTTCTTATTCCTTTCAAGCTATTTCGAGGTTGTTACCTCATTCAAGACGTTCAAATCAACCAGTGCATTATCTCTTCCTAAGAAATCTTTTCGACGGTGTATCTTTTGAGTGGGCCCTAACCCACAGGTCTTTTCCCTGGATCTTACCTGACTCTTCTAATTTTCCGGAGTTACTCTTAAATTCTTTTCCAAGTTTGACGTAAGAATGGATTGTCATCAGTCATATGTCTTTCTTCAAGATCTTTAAAATTCTTTCCATCGTTGGCTTAACCCTTCTATTCTTCATTCCGGAGTACCTGAATAATTCATGGTGCCGTATCTCGTCGTCATTCTCAGATTTTGAAGACCGAAGAAGAGTTTTCTTCAATCTTATCCGTTCTCTCGAAGATTCGTGGTTCTAGCTTCATGATATCCTCTCATAATTGTATTCGATTGTGAGAATTCTTTTCACCCTACCGGAGCAATTCAAGAGTCTTTTCAGTTTGATTCTCCGAAGGCCATCATTTCGGGTTTATTCATTCTCAGCTTTCAGCTCTCGTTCTCCAAATCTTACGGGTGCATAGCTCAAATATCCTCTAATCAGCTTGTGATCTCTTCGTTCACTTGCATCTAAATTCTCTCAAGTATCTTCATTCGTTTTCCAATTCTTCCCAGTGAATTCTGTATTTGCTACTTTCATTTTCAATCCTTACGGTGGTTCATTCAAGATTTCTCTTCCTTCGTTATCATATCAATTCATTCGCTGTTTCCAAATCCTACCGGTGGTTCAGTGAAGACCTTCCCAAGTTGGCGCTATATCTCTCTTAATCTTTTCTACGAGAATAAGTAGTATGCCAAATCCGTTGCTTGTCATCAATTTAAATTGGTGAAGGATGCGCATAACGTAATTCTTATTATAGTTTCATCCAAGTGATCTAGTTTCTTATTTCCAGAGTTGTTCGTCATGTCACATTTCTCAGTTTGAGATGCTTCATCTTTTCTTTCCCAGAGTTCCAAGCTCTTTCAATTATATCATTTCGTAGCCCCATCTAAATTATCACAAGGCTTCACCTTATGTTTTCAACTTCTGTTTCTTTCTGCCATCCTTTTATTACCGGAGTTCTTCATGGAGTTTCTACGTGGTGGTTCATCAAGGATTTTTTTCATACTTCAATTGTTCTTCAAGATTTCTCTCGGAGTGAAGATCCACCAAGTTATACCCTAAAAAATAAACATGGTGTTCAATAGATGTCTTGTTTTGAGGAGTTCAAGCGTTCTTCATCTTTCATTCCAAAGTGCAATTCTTCCTACCTTATCGTTTGAGATGGTGGTATGTCATTTTTGACAATTTTCCCTTCATGTTTCATGTTTCACAAGTTGTCAGGAATGAGATATTGTAAAACCATCATTTTCTTTTTGATTATGAGTTGTTTCAACCCATAATAATTCTTTGTTGGAGTATCTTGGTATAGATTTCACCTAAACCTTCCATTGGGAATGTTGCCATTATGGTGCTTATCTATGATCCAATTTCCACTTCGCATCTTGATGAAGGAGTTTTCATCTACTTGTTGATCTCAATCCAATTGATTGATTTCGTTAGTGGCTGGTCTTCACCTCATAATTTGGGGATGTTTTCCTTAAGACCATTGGAAATCATATCTTTTGTTGTTGATTTCCAACAACTCTGTTCAACCCTTCATAGGAGTGCTCTCTCAAGTTCAGTTGTGAGAGATGTTGGTTCTCTCATCTCCGTTCTTTTCATTCCATTCTTACATTTGTTCTAGAGGCATTGTGATCATGCTCTCTTCGACCCATCATCTTGTTTTGTCAAGATCATGTTCAATTCCTTCCATTTACAGTCTGAGTGCTGCCCAAATTATATCATTCTTTTTCCTCCTCTATCTTGTTTTAACCGGAGTGTTGTGGCTATCATTCCTCTTTTAACCGGAGTCTCATCCAAGTGCTTTCATTTTGCCAAGCTCATATTCTTTACCTTCCATTTCCAACCGAAGAGTTGTCGTAATTGATCCTTATCATTCCTTGTACATCTCGTTTCTACCGGAGTTCTTGCGTGTACTTCTTGTCCATGGAAACCCTTTTCTTATGTCTTTCAACCTACAAGGTTCTAGTAAGGTTCCTTGTTCCTCTTTTGTAATGAAGTGTTTTCAACTTTGTTCATTTTCATTGTATTCTTTCTTTCAATTTGTTCAACCTCGCAACGTACTTTGGTTTCACTTATTTGTCAAAGAAGCAACTTAGTTTTACCTCTTCTCTTCCTCTTCCGTTTTCCCTCCAGTGCCATCCTAGATCTCGGGACGAGATCCTCTTGTAGTGGTGGAGTGTTGTGACGCCCCGAGACCGACGCGCCTGGTGTCTTCCAGTTATTAAGGTGTGACACGTGGGGAAGAGACATGGCGGTGGTTGAGTACCTGCGGGAGAGAGAGACAGGGTGAGGGAGAGAGGGAGAAGAAGAAGGGGAAGGCGCTGGGCGGCGCGGGCTGGCCTTGGAGGTCGTCGGAGGCGACCGGCACCGGAGATGGTCGCTGGGAGGGGCGACGCGGAGGTGTGATCGGACAGGGAGGAGCTCGGGCTCTCCCGATCCTGGACAGGGACGGCGGCGCGGTGCAGGCACCTCGGGCCCAAATTGGCCCAGGGCGGGCCGCGGATGGGCCTGGCAGGGCCACGGTGATGTGGGCGCACGGGAGGAACGCGTGGCGGCACGGGAGAGGCCACAGGGGGCGGCTGGCGGCGGCATAGCCACTCGCGGCTTGCCAATTGGCGGGGAGAGGTGGATGGCGGCTGATCCGAGGAGGGAGGAGGCGGCTGGCTGCGGAAATTGAGGAGGGGGGGGGGTAGGTAGGAGGCCAAAATGGCAGGGGAGACGTCTATAAATAGAAAGGGGCTAGGGTTAGGAGTTTAGAGGTGTTTGCGGCCGTCTCGGAGCCCTCCGATCGCGATCTGACACACCGGTCGAGACGGGAGGTTGGTTGGGCCTAGGTGGGGGTAGTGGACTATAACGCCCTCGATGCGGCTATATCTCCCACGTGTCGAGGCACGACTTAGAGGCATAACCGCATTGAAAGCAAATGTCGCAAGTTAGGCAATCTTCACAACATCCCATGTAATATAGATAATAAAAGGGGAGGTACATAGTTGGCTTACACTCGCCACGTCAATCAAAGTACATAAATAGCATTACATCAATCAAACACTCATGGCCCGACTACGGCGCCAAAATAAAAGATAAACCCAGCATGCGACACGGTCCCGATCGCCCCAACTGGGCACCACTACTAATCATCAGGGAAAGACACGTAGTATTGGCGTGAGTCCTCGTCGAACTCCCACTTGAGATCAAGCGCGTCATCTGGAACGGAGTCATCAGGCCCTGCATCTGGTTTGGAAGTAATCTGTGAGCCACAGGGACTCAGCAATCTCGCGCCCTCGCGATCAAGACTATTTAAGCTTATAGGTAAGGCAAGGTACAATATGTGGAGCTGCAGCAAGTGACTAGCATATATGGTGGCTAACCTATTCGCAAAAGAGAGCGAGAAGAGAAGGCAAGGCGCGAACGGATAACTAGAGGACAACCTGCGGCAAGCATTACTCCAACACCGTGTTCACCTCCCGGACTCCGCCGAGAAGAGACCATCACGGTAACTCACATAGTTGATTCATTTTAATTAAGTTAAGGTTCAAGTTATCTACAACCAGACATTAACTAATTCCCATCTACCCATAACCGCGGGCACGGCTTTCGAAAGTTCAAATCCCTGCAGGGGAGTCCCAACTTAGCCCATGACAAGCTCTCACTGTCAACGAAGGAATAGACCTTCTCCCGAGACATTCCGATCAGACTCGGTATCCCGGTTCTACAAGACACTTCGACAAGTTAAAACAAATCCAGCAACACCGCCCGAATGTGCCAACAAATCCCGAGAGGAGGTGCACATATCTCGTTCTCAGGGCACACTCAGATGAGCTCTCCATACAACTAAAACCAAACCTCGAGTTTCCCCGAGGGGGCGCTGCACAGGACTCTAGTTTGGACCAACACTCAGAGGAGCACTGGCCCAGGGGGGCTTAAAATAAGATGACCCTCAGGCTCCGGAAACCCAAGGGAAAAAGAGGCTAGGTGGCAAATGGTAAAACCAAGGTTGAGCATTGCTGGAAAAGCTTTATTCAAGGCGAACTATCAAGGGGTTCCGATTATAACCCAACCGCGTAAGGAACGCAAAATCCGGGAACATAACACCGATATGACGGAAACTAGGGCGGCAAGAGTGGAACAAAACACTAGGCCAGAGGCCGAGCCTTCCACCCTTTACCATGTATATAGATGCATTAAGATAACAAGATAATATAATGATATCCCAACAAGTAAATAATGTTCCAACAAGGAACGGTCTCCAATCTTCACCTGCAACTAGCAACGCTATAGGAGGGGCTGAGCAAAGCGGTAACATAGCCAATCAACGGTTTGCTAGGACATGGTGGGTTAGAGGTTTGACATGGCAATTTAGGAGGCATGATAAGAAAGTGGTAGGCATCATACCATAGGCATAGCTAAAGGGCGAGCATCTAGCAAAGCAAAGATAGTAGTGATTTCGAGGGTATGGTCATCTTGCCTGCAAAGTTGTCAGAGTTGACTGGATCCTCGAAAGCAAACTCAACAGGCTCCTCGTTAGCAAAATCGTCTCCCGGATCTACCCAAACAAGACAAACAAGCAACAAGGACACAATCAACCACGTGCAAACTCAAACAACATGATGCAAACATGGTATGCTATGCGGTATGCGATATGTGATGCATATGCAAGATTTGACATGGAATGCATGAAACTGTCCTCAACATGGAAATCCAAGTGTTCCACTAGAAAGGTGAGGTGAAACCGCTTGAAAACAATATAAAGAACACCGAAATCGGAGTTACGGTTTGGAAATGGCAAGCTATTAAAATATGGCACCGGTCTGCGATATACAACACGTAGCCATCTAAATGCAACAAGATGAACATGCTACAACACTCAAACATGACCACAAAATACATGGCAGGGACCCATACATGATGCTTAACAAAAGAGGAACACTGAGCTACAGCCAATTCATCCATTAACAGGTTCAAACAAGCATGGCAAAATGCATTTGGTAAACAGATTTCAGACTTAGTGAAATTAACACTTGTCTGGAATTTCAGATCAGGTAGCACACTTTGGAGCATGAAAACTATATGCTACAGGACCTGAACATGGCAAAGTAAAGCATGACATAGAGCTACTCAAAGAGATTAACACAAGTCCCTTAGTGATCTTGAGCCAAAAGGGATCAGAAAATACATTTGCAAGCATGTGAACATGGTAAAAACATAATCAGTTCTCAGACTTGGTGAAAACTGGAACATGCAAAATCAGATATCAAGTAGGCATGTTTACGAGCTTGATGCACTCCCTACAGAGCAAGTCATGACAATCTAAGCATACACCCATCAAGAATACACATTATACAAGCTAGACATGGCAAGAACAATAACATAGCATGCACGGATCAACTACAACATCCTCGGCAAAATCGCTAACAAGTAGACAATCTGCCCAGATTCACGAGATAGCAAAAGTAGATCTCGATTGACTCAAGCTAGGGTGCTCCATAATTGCAAACAAAGACATGGATGGATAGAGCACTACAATATTAACAAAACATCCTTACTGATCATCCTCAAAAGAGGCACGGATCACTAGGAAACAACATGAACATATGGCATATTGAGATAAACAGGTCAAGGACATAGTGGAAATGCTAAGTCCCTAAAATCAGCATTAACGATTGCACCACTTTGCAAGCTTGTGCTAGTCACCACACACATCACAAAAATATATGGGTTGCACCTCTAGAAAGATGGCAAAACATATAATAAAACACATGTAGAGCTCAGGGGCATATCATGCACACAATAATCATGGCAAAAATGACAAATATCTAATTGGAGCAGTAGATCTGACAATTATCTCAAATAGCACTCTTCCAACAGCATTTTAGGAATCAATATGAACTCAAATGAAAATAATGCAATGAGATGAAATGATGTGCTCTCTGAGACGGACGAACATTTTGATATGCTATATGCCCAAAACGGAGCTACGGATGCAAAGTTACGATGCGATGAACATAGCAAACAAATTAGGGTTTCGGGCAAAAAGGTCAACCGTCCAAATCCTCAGATCCAGATCTGGCACAGATTTCGAGGATCGCCGCCATTACTGTTCATCGGAGGGAGGAAGCTCGCCGGAGGTCGGAGTTGAGGAGGGAGAGGACGGAGAAGCGGGCGGCGTCGCCGGCGGGGTCTTGGGGAGGTGGCGGTCGGTCGGAGTGCGGCGCGCGGCGTTGGGGTAAGGCGGCCGACGAGCTATGGGGCGGCGAGCCCTCGCCGGCAAGGAGCAGCGGTGGCGCGGCGAGGGAAGCTCGGGCTCGGCCGCGGGGAGGACGATGGCGCGGGGCGGTGCCCGGATCTGGGCCGCGGGGGCCCCTCCTGGGCCCGGGCGGGCCGATCGGCGGCGATGTAGGCGCGAGGGCGCGGGCGAATGGGCGGCTGCCACATGGCGGTGGACACGGTGGGCGGACACGTCCGTCGGTGGAAGAAGATGTCCGGCGGCGGCGGGGAGAGTGAGGGTAGGTTTTGCACTGCGAATTTTTGGAGGGGGAGGTGTATATATAGAGGTAGAGGGAGCTAGGAGTGTCCAAATGAGGTGCAGTTTTCGGCCACGCGATCGTGATCGAACGCTCTAGATGATGGAGAGGGTTTTGGTCGATTTTGGGCCAAATTGGAGGGGTGTTGGGCTGCCACACACACGAGGCCTTTTCAGTCCCTCGGTTAACCGTTGGAGTATCAAACGAAGTCCAAATGGTACCAAACTTGACAGGCGGTCTACCGGTAGTAAACCAAGGCCTCTTGAAAAGTCTCGGTCCAATCCGAAAATGTTCAATCCCCACACACGAAAGAAAGGTAGAAATGACCACCAGAGGAGAACGAAGCGCCGGAATGCAAAATGGACAACGGGGAAAATGCTCGAATGCATGAGACGAACACGTGTGCAAATGCAATGCACATGATGACATGATATGAGATGCATGACAACGACAAAAACACACGGAGACAAAAACCCGAACCCGAGAAAATAAAATAACTTAAGGCCGGAAACGGCAAGAGTTGGAGTACATATTGGGTAAATCATATCCGGGGTGTTACATGGACTGTGCAGAATGCCTCAGGCTAAGAGAAGAGAAGAGTGAGAGATACTCGACAGCAATTTCCGGAGACTGAAAACTTCCGACAATAGACCGGCTGCTATTGCCTCTATAGTTATCTGTTGGGCGTCAAACGGACTCCAAATGCGATGAAACTTGGCAGTCGGCCTACCTACACTATAATAAGACCGCACACCAACTTTCAACCCATTCCGAGAACATTTCCATCCACTTATAAAAATAATATTTCGGAGGTGCCGCGGGCGCGTGCAAGTGTGTCTGGGCTTAGAACGGACAACGGAGAGAACTGGGGGAAAACAGACGGATGCAAGTTTTGAAAACATGATGATGCAATGCACATGATGACAAGGCAAGAAGCAACACGCAAGCGAAAGACATGGCAACAACGGCAAATATCTAGAAGACACCTGACGCATCGGTCTCGGGGCGTCACGACACGCCACCACTACGAGAGGATCTCGTCCCGAGATCTAGGATGGCACTGGAAAGAAACGGAAGAGGAAGAGGTAAACAACGTTGCTTCTTTGACAAACGAGTGAAACTAAAGAACCTTGAGATATTGAAAACTTGAAAGAAAGAATACAACGGAGATGAACGAAGTTGAAAACACACCATTAGACAACAGGAACATGAAATACGACGAGAACCAAGAGGTTAAGTGAGAGGATAGATATCCAGTTAAAACAAGATAGAGAAGGAGTAAGAATGATATAATGTGGACAACACTCCGACTGTAAATGGAAGGAATTGAACATGAACTTGGGAGGATTGGATGATACTTGAGGAAATCAACAATACATTGCCTCCAGATCTATTGAAAGAATGGCACAATGGGTAAGAAAGATTTCAGACAGCACTCCGGTTAAGAAGGAAGGCAAAACTTGACAAAATGGGAAGAACTTGAAAAGAGGGCACGACACTCCGATTGAATGGATAAGCAAAGGAAAGAACATGATCTTTGAAAAAAAATGAGATGATGGGTTGAATAGAACAACGTCACAATGCCCCCGGAAGAAATAAAAGAATGGAATTAAAGGAACAGAGGGAAACAAGATCTTGAAAGAGCACGCTTACAAGAAATGCTCGAACGGAGTTGTTGGATTATCAACAACGAAAAGATAAGCTTGTAGTGGGCTTATGGAGAACATCTCAAAACTGAGGTGAAATTCTGCCACCGAAAGCAATGATTGATCAGGAACAAAGAAGAGATGAAAACTTCTTCCACCAAGATGATAGAGAGATAACTTGAATCATTGATAATCATCACAATAGCAACATTCCTTAGGGAAGGCTTTAGGTGAGATATGACAAAAGACAACTTCAACGAAGAGATTGAAGGATTGAAAAGATGTCTTGAGCGAAGAGAAAATGATGGATTTTGATATGTCACTCTTGAAAACTTGTGAATCATGAAACATGAAGGGAAATTATCAACAATGACATAACACCACCTCAAAGGATGAGACATGAAAGAATTGCAGTTCGGAATGCAAGATGAAGAATACTTGAACTCCTCAAAACAAACATGTGTTGAGCACCCTGTTTAATTTTGAGTATAGCTTGGCAGATCATAACTTCGAGAGATATGTTGAAGAACAATTGAAGAATGGAATGAATCCTTGACGAACCACCATGTAGAACCTCCATGAAGAACTCCGGTAACAAAATGATGATAAAAAGAAAGAGAAGTTGAAAACACAAGGTGAAGCCTTGTAATGATTTAGATGGATCTCCATGGTGTTATAATTGAGAGAGCTTGGAATTCCGGGAAAAGAAAAGATAAAGCAATTGAAACCCAGAATTTTTGATGAACCTCCGGAGTAAGGAATTAACATATGGATGAAACAAGAATAAGAATTACATTATGTGTATCCTTCACCAATTAAATTGATGACAGGCAACGTATTTGGCATACTACTTATTCTTGTAGAAAAGATTCAGATAGATATAGCGTAAACTTGAGAAGGTCTTCAACGAACCACCAGTAGGATTTGGAAACAGCGAATGAATTGATATGAAAACAAAGGAAGAAGAATCTTGAACAAACCACCGTAAGAATTGAAAATGAACGAAGTAAAAGGGGTGAATCACCAGTAAGAGTTAGAGAACGAATGAAGATACTTGAGGGAATTTGATACAAGAGAACAAAGAGATCACGAGATGATTAGATAATACTTGAACGATGCACATGTAAGATTTGGAGAATGAGAGCTGAAAGCTGGAATGAATAATTCTGAGATGATGGGCTCCAGAGAATGAAACTGAAAAGACTCCTGAATTGCTCTGGATGGATGAAAAGAATTCTCACAACCAAAAACAATTATGAGAGGATGGCATCAAGCTTGAACTATGCATCTTCGAGAGAATGGATCAAGATTTGAGAGAGACTCTTCTTCGGTATTCAAGTGTTGAGAATGACGATGAGAAACACCACCGTGAATTATTGAGGTACTCCGGAATAATGCAGAAAATAAAGGTTGAATCAACAATGAAAAGAATTTGAAAGATCTTGGAGAAAGACATTTGACTGATGACCAATAATTCTTACGTCAAACTTTGAAATGAATTTGAGAATAACTCCAGGAAAATTAGAAGAGTTAGGTAAGATCCTAGGAAAAGACCTGTGTGTTAGGGCCCACTCAAAATATACACTTGAAAGGGAGATTGCATCGGTTGATTTAAATGGCTTGAGTGATAACTTCCTCGAAAGAACTTGGACGAATGCAGAGTGGAAACATGAATCTTCGAGATATCTTCAGCACTCCGGAACAATTGAATAGCGAGAAGGGGATTATTAAGAGGTGCACCGACATGAGAAAACATTTGAAACGAGGAAAAAGGATAAGATCGAGAAAGCTTGACTAGAGTGAAGGAAATATGCCCTAGAGGCAATAATAAAGTTACTATTTATTTCCTCATATCATGATAAATGTTTATTATTCATGCTAGAATTGTATTAACCGGAAACATAATACATGTGTGAATACATAGACAAACAGAGTGTCACTAGTATGCCTCTACTTGACTAGCTCGTTGATCAAAGATGGTTATGTTTCCTAACCATAGACATGAGTTGTCATTTGATTAACGGGATCACATCATTAGGAGAATGATGTGATTGACTTGACCCATTCCGTTAGCATAGCACTTGATCGTTTAGTTTGTTGCTATTGCTTTCTTCATGACTTATACATGTTCCTATGACTATGAGATTATGCAACTCCCGTTTACCGGAGGAACACTTTGTGTGCTACCAAACGTCACAACATAACTGGGGATTATAAAGGTGCTCTACAGGTGTCTCCGATGGTGTTTGTTGAGTTGGCATAGATCGAGATTAGGATTTGTCACTCCAATTGTCGGAGAGGTATCTCTGGGCCCTCTCGGTAATGCACATCAATATAATCCTTGCAAGCAATGCAGCTAATGTGTTAGTTACGGCATGTAGCATTACGGAACGAGTAAAGAGACTTGCCGGTAACAAGATTGAACTAGGTATTGAGATACCGACGATCGAATCTCGGGCAAGTAACATACCGATGACACAGGGAACAACGTATGTTGTTATGCGGTCTGACCGATAAAGATCTTCGTAGAATATGTGGGAGCCAATATGAGCATCCAGGTTCCGCTATTGGTTATTGACCGGAGACGTGTCTTGGTCATGTCTACATTGTTCTCGAACCCGTAGGGTCCGCACGTTTAAGGTTTCGATGACAGTTATATTATGAGTTTATGAGTTTTGATGCACCGAAGGAGTTCGGAGTCCCGGATGAGATCGGGGACATGACGAGGAGTCTCGAAGTGGTCGAGACATAAAGATCGATATATTGGACGACTATATTCGGACATCGGAAAGGTTCCGAGTGATTCGGGTATTTTTCGGAGTACCGGAGAGTTACGGGAATTCGCCGGGGAGTATATGGGCCTTATTGGGCCATACGGGAATAGAGGAGAGAGGCCAAAAGGAAGGAGGCGTGCGCCCCCCCTCTGGTCCGAATTGGACAAGGGGTGCAACCCACTTTTCCTTGTTCCTCTCCCCCTCTTTCCTTCTCTTCTACTCCAACAAGGGAAGGAGGGGTCCTACTCCCGGTGGGAGTAGGTCTCCCCCCTTGGCGCGCCCTCCTCCTAGGCCGGCCGCCTCCCTCCCTTGCTCCTTTATATATGGGGGAAGGGGGCACCCCATATACACAACAATTGATCATTGATCTCTTAGCCGAGTGCGGTGCCCCCCTCTACCATAATCCTCAATAATATTGTAGATGTGCTTAGGCGAAGCCCTGCGATGGTAGAACATCAAGATCGTCACCAGGCCGTCGTGCTGACGGAACTCTTCCCCGACATTCTGCTGGATTGGAGTCCGGGGATCGTCATCGAGCTGAACATGTGCTAGAACTCGGAGGTGCCGTCGTTTCGGTGCTTGATCGGTCGGGCCGTGAAGACGTATGACTACATCAACCGCGTTGTTATAACGCTTCCGCTTCCGGTCTACGAGGGTACGTAGACAACACTCTCCCCTCTCGTTGCTATGCATCACCATGATCTTGCGTGTGCGTAGGAATTTTTTTGAAATTACTACGTTCCCCAACAGTGGTATTAGAGCCAGGTTACATGCGTAGATGTCATATGCACGAGTAGAACACAAGTGAGTTGTGGGCGATATAAGTCATACTGCTTCCCAGCATGTCACACTTTGGTTCGGCGGTATTGTTGGATGAAGCGGCCCGGACAGACATTACACGTACGCTTACACGAGACTGGTTTTACCGCCGTGCTATGCACACATGTGACTAGCGGGTGTTAGTTTCTCCAACTTTAGTTGAACCGAGTGTGGCTACGCCCTGTCCTTGAGAAGGTTAAAACAACACTAACTTGACAAACTATCATTGTGGTTTTCGATGCGTAGGTAAGAACGGTTCTTGCTCAGCCCGTAGCAGAAACGTAAGACTTGTAACAACAAAGTAGAGGACGTCTAACTTGTTTTTGCAGGGCATGTTGTGATGTGATATGGTCAAGACGTGATGAGACATAAGTTGTTGTATAAGATGATCATGTTTTGTTGAAGTTATCGGCAACTGGCAGAAGCCTTATGGTTGTCTCTTTATTGCATAAGATGCAAGCGCCAAATAATTTCTTTACAATTATCGCTATGCGATAGCAATAGATGTGACGACACATTGATATAGATCAAGATGATGGAGATCATGGTGTCATGCCGGTGACGATGGAAATCATGACGATGTTTTGGAGATGGAGATCAAAGGCACAAGATGATGATGGCCATATCATGTCACATATTTTGATTGCATGTGATGTTTATCTTTTATGCATCTTATCTTGCTTTAATTGACGGTAGCTTTATAAGATGATCTCTCACTAAATTTCAAGATAAAAGTGTTCTCCCTGAGTATGCACCGTTGCCAAAGTTCATTGTGCCTAGACACCACGTGATGATCAGGTGTGATAAGCTCTACGTCCATCTACAACGGGTGCAAGCCAGTTTTGCACACGCAGAATACTCAGGTTAAACTTGACGAGCCTAGCATATGCAGATATTGCCTCGGAACACTGAGACTGAAAGGTCAAGCGTGAATCATATAGTAGATATGATCAACATAGTGATGTTCACCATTGAAAATTACTCCATTTCACGTGATGATCGGTTATGGTTTAGTTGATTTGGATCACGTGATCACTTAGAAGATTAGAGGGATGCCTTTCTAAGTGGGAGTTCTTAAGTAATATGATTAACTGAACTTAAATTTATCATGCTCTTAGTCCTGGTAGTATTAGCATATCTATGTTGTAGATCAATAGCTTGCGTTTAGCTCCCCTATTTTATTTTTGATATGTTCCTAGAGAAAACTAAGTTGAAAGATGTTAGTAGCAATGATTCGGATTGGATCCGTGATCTGAGGTTTATCCTCATTGCTGCACAGAAGAATTATGTCCTTAATGCACCGCTAGGTGATAGGCCTATTGCAGGAGCAGATGCAGACGTCATGAACGTTTGGCTAGGTCAATATGATGACTACTTGATAGTTTAGTGCACCATGCTTAATAGCATAGAATCGGGACTTCAAAGACGTTTTGAACGTCATGGATCATATGGACGTTCCAGGAGTTGAAGTTAATATTTCAAGCAAATACCCGAGTTGAGAGATATGAAGTCTCCAACAAGTTCTATAGCTAAAAGATGGAGGAGAATAGCTCAAGCAGTGAGCATGTGTTCAGATTGTCTGGGTACTACAATCGCTTGAATCAAGTGGGAGTTAATCTTCCAGATAAAATAGTGATTGACAGAATTCTCTAGTCACCATCACCAAGTTAGTAGAACTTCGTGATGAACTATAGTATGCAAGGGATGATGAAAATGATTCCCGAGCTTTACATGATGATGAAATTGATGAAGGTAGAAATCAATAAAGAGCATCAAGTGTTGATGATTAACAAGACCACTAGTTTCAAGAAAAGGGCAAAGGGAAACAAAGGGAACTTCAAGAAGAACGGCAAACAAGTTGCTGCTCAAGTGAAAAAACCCAAGTCTGGACCTAAGCCTGAAACTGACTGCTTCTACTGCAAAGGGACTGGTCATTGGAAGAGGAACTACCCCAAGTATTTGGCGGATAAGAAGGATGGCAAAGTAAACAAAGGTATATTGGATATACATGTTATTGATGTGTACTTTACTAGTGTTCATAGCAACCCCTCGGAATTTGATACTGGTTCAGTTGCAAAGAATAGTAACTCGAAACGGGAGTTGCAGAATGAATAGAGACTAGTTAAGGGTGAAGTGACGATGTGTATTGGAAATGGTTCCAAGATTGATATGATCATCATCGCACACTCCCTATACTTTTGGGATTAGTGTTAAACCTAAAATAAATGTTATTTAGTATTTGCGTTGAGCATGAATATGATTGGATCATGTTTTTTGCAATACGGTTATTCATGTAAGTTAGAGAATAATTGTTGTTCTGTTTACATGAATAAAACCTTCTATGGTCATACACCCAATGAAAATGGGTTGTTGGATCTCAATCGTGGTGATACACATTTTTATAATACTGAAGCCAAAAGATGCAAAGTTAATAATGATAGTGCACTTATTTGTGGCACTGCCGTTTAGGTCATATTGGTGTAAAGCACATGAAGAAAATCCATGCTGATGGGCTTTTGGAATCACTTGATTATGAATCAGTTGATGCTTGCGAACCATGCCTCATGGGCAAGATGACTAAGACTCCGTTCTCTGGAACAATGGAGCAAGCAACAAACTTGTTGGAAATAATACATACTGATGTATGCAGTCCGATGAATGTTGAGGCTCGCGGCGGGTATCGTTATTTTCTGACCTTCACAGATGATTTGAGCAGATATGGGTATATCTATTTGATGAAACAAAAGTATGAAACATTTGAAAAGTTCAAAAACTTCAGAGTGAAGTGGAAAATCATCGTGACAAGAAAATAAAGTTTCTATGATCTGATCACAGAGACAAATATTTGAGTTACGAGTTTGGTCTTCAATTAAAACAATGTGGAATAGTTTCACAAACTCATGCCACCTGGAACACCACAGCGTAATGGTGTGTCCGAACATCATAATCGTACTTTATTTGATATAGTGCAATCTATGATGTCTCTTACTGATTTACCACTATGGTTTTGGGGTTATGCATTAGAGACAGCTGCATTCACATTAAAAAGGGCACCATCTAAATCCATTGAGATGACACCGTATGAACTATGGTTTAGCAAGAAACCTAAGTTGTCATTTCTTAAAGTTTGGGGTTGCAATGCTTATGTGAAAAAGTTTCATCTTGATAAGCTTAAACCCAAGTCGGAGAAGTGCATCTTCATAGGATACCCAAAAGTAACTGTTGGGTACACCTTCTATCACAGATCCGAAGGCAAGATATTTGTTGTTGAGAATGGATCCTTTCTAGAGAAGGAGTTTCTCTCAAAAGAAGTGAGTGGGAGGAAAGTAGAACTTGATGAGGTAACTGTACCTGCTCCCTTATTGGAAAGTTGTTCATCACAGAAATCTGTTTCTGTTACTCCTACACCAATTAGTGAGGAAGCTAATGATGATGATCATGTATCTTCAGATCAAGTTACTACCGAACCTTGTAAGGTCAACCAGAGTGAGATCCGCAACAAAGTGGTACGGTAATCCTGTTCTGGAGATCATGTTAATTGACCATGACGAACCTACGAACTATGAGGAAGCGATGATGAGCCCAAATTCCGCGAAATGGCTTGAGGCCATGAAATCTGAGATGGGATCCATGTATGAGAACAAAGTGTGGACTTAGGTTGACTTGCCCGTTGATCGACAAGCCATGGAAAATAAATGGATCTTCAAGAGGAAGACGGACGCTGATAGTAGTGTTACTATCTTCAAAGCTAGAATTGTCGCAAAAAGGTTTTCGACAAGTTCAAGGTCTTGACTATGATGAGAGTTTCTCACTCGTATCTATGCTTAAGTCTGTCCGAATCATGTTAGCAATTGCCACATTTTATGAAATCTGGCAAATGGATAAACAAAACTACATTCCTTAATGGATTTATTAAAGAAGAGTTGTATATGATGCAACAAGAAAGTTTTGTCAATCCTAAAGGTGCTAAGAAAATATGCAAGCTCCAACGATCCATCTATGGACTGGTGCAAGCATCTCGGAGTTGGAATATACGCTTTGATAAGTTGATCAAAGCATATAGTTTTATACAGACTTGCGGTGAAGCCTGTATTTAAAAGGAAGTGAGTGGGAGCACTACAACATTTCTGATAAGTATATGTATGACATATTGTTGATCGGAGATGATGTAGAATTATTCTGCAAAGCATGAAGGAATGTTTGAAAGGAGTTTTTTCAAAGAAAGACCTCAGTGAAGCTGCTTACATATTGAGCATCAAGATCTATAGAGATAGATCAAGACGCTTGATAAGTTTTTCAATGAGTACATACCTTGACAAGATTTTGAAGTAGTTCAAAAATGGAACAGTCAAAGAAGGAGTTCTTGCCTGTGTTACAAGGTGTGAAGTTGAGTAAGACTCAAAACCCGACCACGGCAGAAGATAGAGAGAGAATGAAAGTCATTCCCTATGCCTCAGCCATAGGTTCTATAAAGTATGCCATGCTGTGTACCAGATCTATTGTATACCCTACACTGCTTTTGGCAAGGGAGTACAATAGTGATCTAGGAGTAGATCACTGGACATTAGTCAAAATTATCCTTAGTGGAATAAGGATATGTTTCTAGATTATGGAAGTGACAAAAGTTTCGTCGTAAAGGGTTACGTCGATGCAAATTTTGACATTGGTCCAGATGACTCTAAATCTCAATCTGGATACATATTGAAAGTAGGAGCAATTAGCTAGAGTAGCTCTGTGTAGAGCATTGTTGACATAGAAATTTGCAAAATACTTACGGATTTGAATATGGCAGACCCGTTGACTAAACTTCTCTCACAAGCAAAACACGATCACACCTCAGTACTCTTTGGGTGTTAATCACATAGCGATGTGAACTAGATTATTGACTGTAGTAAACCCTTTGTGTGTTGGTCACATGTCGATGTGAACTATGGGTGTTAATCACATTCTGATGTGAACTATTGGTATTAAATCACATGGCGATGTGAACTAGATTATTGACTCTAGTGCAAGTGGGAGACTGAAGGAAATATTCCCTAAAGGCAATAATAAATTCATTATTTATTTCCTTATATCATGATAAATGTTTATTATTCATGCTAGAATTGTATTAAACGGAAACATAATACATGTGTGAATACATAGACAAATAGAGTGTCACTAGTATGCCTCTACTTGACTAGCTCGTTGATCAAAGATGGTTATGTTTTCTAACCATAGACATGAGTTCTCATTTGATTAACAGGATCACATCATTAGGAGAATGATGTGATTGACTTGACCCATTCCGTTAGCATAGCACTTGATCGTATAGTTTGTTGCTATTGCTTTCCTCATGACTTATACATGTTCCTATGACTATGAGATTATGCAACTCCCGTTTATCGGAGGAACACTTTGTGTGCTACCAAACGTCACAACGTAACTGGGTGATTATAAAGGTGCTCTACAGGTGTCTCCGAAGGTACTTGTTGGGTTGCGTATTTCGAGATTAGGATTTGTCACTCCGATTGTCGGAGAGGTATCTCTGGGCCCTCTCGGTAATGCACATCACTTAAGCCTTGCAAGCATTGCAACTAATGAGTTAGTTACAGGATGATGTATTACGGAACGAATAAAGAAACTTGCCGGTAACGAGATTGAACTAGGTATTGAGATACCGACGATCGAATCTCGGGCAAGTAATATACTGATGACAAAGGGAACAACGTATGTTGTTATGCAGTCTGACCTATAAAGATCTTCGTAGAATATGTGGGAGCCAATACGAGCATCCAGGTTCCGCTATTGGTTATTGACCGGAGACGTGTCTCGGTCATGTCTACATTGTTCTCGAACCCGTAGGGTCCACACGCTTAAGGTTTCGATGACAGTTATATTATTAGTTTATGAGTTTTGATGTACCGAAGGAGTTCGGAGTCCCGGATGAGATCGGGGACATGACGAGGAGTCTCGAAGTGGTTGAGACATAAAGATCGATATATTGGACGACTATATTCGGACATCGGAAAGGTTCCGAGTGATTCGGGTATTTTTGGGAGTACCGGAGAGTTACGGGAATTCGCCAGGGAGTATATGGGCCTTATTGGGCCATACGGGAATAGAGGAGAGAGGCCAAAAGGAAGGAGGTGTGCGCCCCCCCCCCTCTGGTCCAAATTGGACAAGGGGTGCAGCCCACTTTTCCTTGTTCCTCTCGCCCTCTTTCCTTCTCTCCTACTCCAACAAGGGAAGGAGGAGTCCTACTCCCGGTGGGAGTAGGACTCCCCCCTTGGCGCGCCCTCCTCCTAGGCCGGCCGCCTCCCTCCCTTGCTCCTTTATATACGGGGGCGGGGGGGCACCCCATAGACACAACAATTGATCATTGATCTCTTATCCACGTGCGGTGCCCCCCTCCACCATAATCCTCCATAATATTGTAGCGGTGCTTAGGCGAAGCCCTGCGACGGTAGAACATCAAGATCGTCACCACGCCGTCGTGCTGATGGAACTCTTCCCCGACATTCTGCTGGATCGGATTCCAGGGATCGTCATCGACCTGAACGTGTGCTAGAACTCGAGGTGCCGTAGTTACGGTGCTTGATCGGTCGGGCCATGAAGACGTATGACTACATCAACCGCATTGTTATAATGCTTCCGCTTCCGGTCTATGAGGGTACGTAGACAACACTCTCCCCTCTCATTGCTATGCATCACCATGATCTTGCGTGTGCGTAGGAATTTTTTTGAAATTACTATGTTCCCCAACATAGAGTCCACCGAAGAAGAAATGGAATGAAGAATGATGAACTTGTAGCGCATCTTCATGAGAACCACCGGGTAAGAACATTGAGGAAAGAATGAAGAAACTTCACAACCATAAGATGGATACTTGATTCAGAAAACTGAGTCCTCGAAGAAAATGGGTGGGAGGGCTGGAAAAACAAAAGCAACTTGGGAACGGATGAAACAAACCACGTTGAGAAAACTGAGATTGGGTCTTGCGGATGGGAAAATGATTGGATCCACTTGAAGAGAAACACGCCGGTTGAAAAGGATTGTCATGAAAATCTCGATTATCACGAAGGATTAGCATCCACATTGGAATGTGAGAACGCCGCTTAGGAAAAGGTATGGATTCAACACTTGACTACGAAGCAACTCGAATACCAAAAACCAAAACAAAACAAAGGATTGGCTTGGAAAATAAGCTGGAACAAACATATGATAGATCCCATATCATATCATGTGTCTGTTGGAAATATATTCTAGGAGCTACTTGAATTCCCACTTATAAACTCCCGAAATTTTCTGGTTACGCAATCAGGTGTTGGGGATACAGGGGAAGCATAATATCTCACCCAGACTAACAATACCTACATCCAGCTGTATCTATGCTTCAAGACATAACCAAGAAACCTTTGGAAATCGTTTACCTCAGCCTTCGAAAAGCATCCGTTATACGAGTTATGGCAATACTCCCGAACTCCCACCCAAGTACTGGGTTGCGTCGAGGTTATCTCGCCAACAACTTCATAAAAGAGATTTTCAATGTCGGCAAACTCAGGTCTTCCAGAACTGCAACGATAAAATTATGATGACAACACCTCGGAGCTCAACTCCCCGGGACACTGCCACAACCCCTAAATGTTAGGAGGCACCAAGAACAGTGTTCTCGTCACAAAACCATGGGAACAATTCCAAGATACCCGCGTGATCCTAAATTTTTTTATTGAAATTTGAGGAGAGAATAGTCAAAACTTCTACATCAAGAGGCCTCACCAGAGAGACGAAGGGACCGAGGAGTAAAAATAATCCTACTCTCCGATATATATAATCCTAAGACTCAAAACATTTTGTTCTAGACTCAACATCAGCGATTCGATCAAGCAGGGGGCTCCTAAGTCGGGGAAGGCTCTGATTACCAACTTGTAACACCCACGATGCGGCTATATCTCCCACGTGTCGGAGCACGACTAAGAGGCGTAACCGCATGGTAGGCTTGTCGCAAGAGGGGTAACCTTTACACATCCCATGTACTGAATAAGAATGGGATAAAGATTTGGCTTACAATCGCCACTTCACACAATACATAAATATATCATACATCATCCAAAATACAATCAAGGTCCGACTACGGTACCAAAATAAAGAAAGAAAACCCAAAATGCTAGATCCCCGATCACCCCAAGTGGGCTCCTCTACTGATCATCCGGAAAAGAAACATAGTAATGGCCCGAATCCTCGTCGAACTCCCACTTGAGTTCGGTAGCGTTCCCTGCACTGGCATCATCGGCACCTGCATCTATTTGGAAGTATTTGTGAGTCACGGGGACTCAGCAATCTCACACCCTCGCGATCAAGACTCTTTAAGCTTAAGGTAGGAAGAGGGTAGTAAGGTGGAGCTGCAGCAAGCACTAGCATATATGGTGGCTAACTTACGCAAAAGAGAGCGAGAAGAGAAGCAAAGAATGGTTGAGAAGCTAATAATGATCAAGAAGTGATCCTGAGGCTACTTACGTTCAAGCATAACACGAGACCGTGTTCTCTTCCCAGACTCCGCCGAAAAGAGACCATCACGGCTACACACGCGGTTGATTCATTTTAATTAAGTTAAGTTTCAAGTTCTCTACAACCGGACATTAACAAATTCCCATCTGCCCATAACCGCGGGCACGGCTTTCGAAAGTTCAAAACCCTGCAGGGTTGTCCCATCTTAGCCCATCACAAGCTCTCACAGTCAACGAAGGATATTCCTTCTCGCAGGAAGACCCGATCAGTCTCGGAATCCCGGTTACAAGATATTTCGACAATGGTAAAACAAGACCAGCAAAGCCGCCCGATGTGCCGACAAATCCCGATAGGAGTCGCACGTATCTCGTTCTCAGGGCAACACCAGATGAGAGTAGCTACGAGTAAAACCAACCCTCAAGTTTCCCCGAGGTGGCCCCACAAGCAGCTCGGTTCGGACCAACACTCAGAGGAGCACTGGCCGGGGGGGGGGGGGGGTTAAAATAAAGATGACCCTTGAGTCTGCAGAACCCAAGGGAAGGTATATGGTGGTAGGTAGGCAAATGGGAAAACCAAGGTTGGGCCTTGCTGGAGGAGTTTTATTCAAGGCGAACTGTCTAGGGGTTCCCATAACACCCAACCGCGTAAGGAACGCAAAATCAAGGAACATAACACCGGTATGACGGAAACTAGGGCGGCAAGAGTGGAACAAAATACTAGGCATAAGGCCGAGCCTTCCACCCTTTACCAAGTATATAGGTGCATTAAAGTAAACAAGATATAATAATGATATCCCAACAATAACCATGTTCCAACATGGAACAAACTTCGTCTGCACCTACAACTAGCAACGCTATAAGAGGGGCTGAGCAAAGCGATAACATAGCCTCATAGCCATACAACGGTTTGCTAGGGAAGGTGTGTTAGAGGCTTGACATGGCAATATGGGAGGCATGATAATACAAGTGGTAGGTATCTCGGCATAGCAAAAAAGCGAGCAACTAGCAAGCAAAGATAGAAGTGATTTTGAGGGTACGGTCATCTTGCCTGCAAAGTTCTCAAAGTTGATGAAAGCTTGATCCCCGTTAGCGTACTCAAAGGGTTCCTCGATCACATACTCATCTCCCAGCTCTACCCAAAGCAAGAACACAAGCAAAGGAAACAACAATCAACCACGATGCAATGCGCAAGAAACATGATGGAAAACATGGCATGATATGCGAGATGTGTTATGCAATGCATATGTGTGCTTTGGAAGGAAAAGGATGAAGAAGGAATCAACTTGGCAAAACAAGTGGACCGCTGGAAAGATGAGATGATTTCGGTCAAAATCGATATAAAGATCACCAGAATCGGATACTCGTTTTGCAAATGGCAAGCAAAACAAGAATGGCACAATTCTGCGATTAACAGCACGATGCCATCTAGAATGCAACAAGAAACTAAGCTACTGCACTCCAACATATCAACAAAGCACATGTCAGTGATCTACTCAAGATGCTTGACAAAAGATGAACACTAAGATATGGCTAAATCACACAAAAGCAGGTTCAAATAAGCATGGAAAAAGTGCAAAAGATATCAGCTTCACAGACTTTGTGAAAATACTAACATGCCAGGAATTAACATCAGGAAGCAATGTTTAGAGCAAGCAAAAAACATGCTACAGGAACATATCATAGCAAAAAAAGGCATGGCGTGAATCTACTCAAAGAATAGAACAAAAGTCCCTTACTGACCATGAGCCAAAAAGGCACAGAAGATATGATGGAACCCACGTAAATATAGCAAGTTTCGTTAACAGATTCAGACTTAGCAAAAAACTGGGCATGTCATAAACAGAATTACGAAGGCATCTTTGCGAGCTCGATTCACTTAACACAAGGCATTACATGACAAGATAAGCACACTACCAGCAAGAATACATGATCTTAAGGCTAACCATGGCAAGAACAAGTTTATAGCATGCTTGGATCAACTACAACAATCATGGCAAAATTGATTAACATGTAAACAATCTGCCAGGAACATTTTATAGCAAAAGTAGAGCAAGATTAAGTCATGCTAGGGCACTCCATAATTGCAAACAGTGGCATGGATGGATAGAGCATAACCATATGTCCAAATCATCCTTACTGAAGCAACTCAAAAAAAGCATGTATCTCACTGTAGCAACATAGTTACATGGCATCAAAATAACAGCAGACAAAGACTTAGCCAAAATCCTGAGATCCTGAAATCAACAATATCACGAAGGCTACTTTGGATGCTTGTGCTAGTCACCAAAAAGATCACAAAAAAACATGGCAAACACCCCTGTAAAGATGGCATGGCACAGATCAAAACACATGTAGAGCTCATGCCCATATGCAGCACACAACAAATGTGGAAAAAATGACAAATTCTCATAATCTGCTAAGAATCAGCACCTAACAATTTATAGCACTCTTGCATCAACGATTTGGGCATCAAGATTGGCTCAAACAAGCATGGCACAATGGAACAAAATGAAGAGCACATCATGATGAACATTTTGATATGTCATGTGCATGAAACAATGCAGTATGCAACAAGTTATGGCATGATGAACAGGGGCTTAAAAGGTTAGGGTTTGAGGACTTGGAGAAATATACCCTCCTCAGATCTCCGAACTAGGGTTGCACGGCAAATGAGAATGGTCGGAGTAGATCGCCGGAGAGGAAGGAGAGGCGGTGGCCGGAGCTTGCGGGAAGCTCATCAGAGTTCTGGTGCGGCCGGATCTGGCGCCGGGGTTCGTCGGCGGCGAGCGTGGACAGCACGGGACGCGTTGGAGGCAGCGGACGGCGGGCGCGGTTGCGTTGGAGGCGGCGGACGGTGGCCGGACGGCGGGCGTGGTCGCCGGCGAGCGGAGCCGTGTGCTCCGGCGGTGCGGAGGAGCGTGGGCGCGCGGGGCAATGCGGGTGCAGGGCGGCGTCGGACGGGCTCGGCGGGCCCGCGGCGGTGGGCGGCGTATGGACTGTCCGCTGGGCGAGAGGGAGGAGAAGACTAGGGTTTCGTCCGGGATTTGGAGAGGGTTGCACATATATATACCTAGGAGGGGATAGGAGTGTCCAAATGAGGTGTAGTTTTTAGCCATGTGATCGTGATCCGATGGCGGAGTACATGGGAGAGGTTTGGATGGGTTATTGGCTGTTTTGGAGGGGTGTTGGGCTGGAACACACACGAGGCCTTTGCGGTTCCCCGATTAACCGTTGGAGTATCAAACGGACTCCAAAAGACACGAAGCTTGATAGGCGGTCTACTAGTGGTGTACCAAGGCCACTTTGCAAATCTCGGTCCATTCCGAGAATGTTAAACACCCGCACACGAAAAGAGACAAAAGGGGAACGTCGGTGCACGTGGGAGTGTCAGATTGCAAAACGGACAACGGGGAAGATGCTCGGATGCATGAGACGAACACGTATGCAAATGCGATGCACATGATGACATGATATGAAATGCATGACATGAGCAAAATGCAAAACGAAGACACAAACCCAACCACGAATCTCATAACATAAAGACGAAAATGGCAGAGTCGGAGTTACAAATATGGTAAGTTACATCCGGGGTGTTATGACACTCCACCACTACGAAAGGATCTCCTCCCGAGATCTAGGACTGAAAGAACTCCGGATATTCAGGATGGAGGTGGTCCTCACGTTCCCAGGTGGCTTCTCGGTCGGAATGGTGTGACCACTTCACTTTCAGGAATTTGATATACTTATTGCGAGTCTTGCGCTTGGTTTCTTCAAGAATAGCAACACCATGCTCATGATAAGACATGTCTTCTTGGAGATCAATCTCTTCGAAGTTGATGGTGCGCTCAGGCATCTTGAAGCACTTGCGAAGCTGTGACACGTGAAACACCTCGTGCACGTTTGTGAAGTTGGACGGAAGCTCAAGTTGATAGGCCATATCGCCTATTTTGCCAATGATATTGAAAGGACTCGCGTATCTAGGGAAAGCTTCCCTTTGATACCGAAGCGACGAGTGCCTTTCATTGGAGAGACGCGGAGGTAGACATGGTCTCCGATCTCGAAAACCAAGTCACGATGCTTGATATCATAGTAACTCTTCTGGCGCGATTGCGTGGGTTTGAGATTTTCACGGATGACTTTACACATTTCTTCAGCCTCTGTGATTAAGTCATTGCCAAGAAGTTGGCGTTCACCAGTCTCTGACCAATTAAGAGGAGTATGGCACTTTCTGCCATAGAGAATCTCGAAGGGGGCCTTCCCCGACTTAGGAGCCCCCTGTTTGATCGAATCGCTGACGTTGTTGACTCTAGAACAAAATGTTTTGATTCCTAGGATTATATATATATATTGGAGAGTAGGATTCTTTTTACTCATCAGTCCCTTCGTCGCTCTGGTGAGGCCTTCTAACGTAGAGTTTTGACTCTTCTCTCCTCAAATTTCATGAATTTTTTTTAGGATCACACGGGTATCTTGGAATCGTTCCGATGGTTTTGTGACGAGAACATTGTTCCTAGTGCCTCCCAACATTTAGGGGTTGTGGTACTGTCCCGGGGAGTTGAGCTCCGAGGCGTTGTCGTCACAATTTTATCATTGCAGTTCTGGAATACCTGAGTTCACCGACATCGAAAATCTCGTTTATGCAGTTGTTGGTGAGATAACCTCGACGCCACCCAGTATTGTGGCGGGAGTTCGGGAGTATTTCCATAACTCATATTACGGATGCTTTTTGAAGGTTGAGGTACATGATTTCTGAAGTTTTCTTGGTTATGTGTTGAAGGATGGATACAGCTGGATGTAGGAATTGTTAGGTTGGGTGAGATATTATGCTTCCCCTGTATCCCCAACACCTGATTGCATAACCAGAAAGTTTCGGGAGTTTATAAGTGGGAATTCAAGTATCTCGTAGGATATCTTTCCAACAGACACATGATACGATATGGGATGTATCATATGTTTGTTTCCGGCTTATTTTGCAAGCTAACCCTTTGTTTTGATTCAGTTGTGGTATTCAAGTTGCTTCGTAGTCAAGTGTTGATGCCATACCTTCCTTAAGAGGTGTCCTCATATTTCTATGTGGATGCTAATCCTTGTTGATCATTGAGTTTGTCATCTCAATTTCTTCTCAACCGGTGTGCTTCTCTTCAAGTGGATCCGATCATTTCAACATTCGCAAGATCACCTCTCAGTTTTCCCAATGTTGTTCATTTCGTTCGTCCCAAGCTACCTTTGTTTTCCCACCCTCCCACCCTTTTTACTTCAAGAAATTAGATGTCTTAATCAATTATCCATTTTATTCATGTGAAGTCTCTCCATTCGTCTTCTTCTGCGTTCTTATCCGGTGATTCTCAGGAAGATACTAACGGAGCTTCAAGTTATCATTCTTCGTTCTCTTTTCTTCTCCGGTGGATCCAATTCAAGCTTTCGTGTTGATCGTATCCTTTTCCTCATTTCAAATGTTTTCTCATGCCGGTGCACCTCTTTATCATTCACCTCCCACTACTCATTTGTTTCGGAGTGCTAAAGATATATCGAAGATTCGTGTTTCCACCCTGCATTCGTTCAACCTATTCTGAGGTTGTTATCTCATTCAAGCCATTTAATTCAACCGGCGCAATCTCTCTTTTAAATCATTCCAACAATGTTTCTCTTGAGTGGGCCCTAACCAACAGGTCTTTTTCCAGGATCTTATCTGACTCTTCTAATTATCACGGAGCTTCTCAAATTCATTTCAAAGTTTCACCTAAGAATGATTTCTCATCAGTCAAATATATCCTCCAAGTTCGCTTTCATATTCTTTTCATCCTTGTTTCAACCTTTATAATTTTCATTCCAGAGTGCCTCAACAATTCATGGTGGTGTTTCCCATCGTCATTCTCTGCTTTTGAAGACTAAAGAAGAGTTTCTCTTAAATCTTGCTCCGTTCTCGTGAAGATTCATGGTCCTAGCTTGTTGCCACCCTCTCATAATTATTTTTGATTGTGAGAATTCTTTTCACCCTTCCGGAGCAAATCAGGAGCCTTTTCAGTTTGATTCTCCGGAGCCCATCATCTCTGAATTACTCATTCTGAGCTTTCAGCTCTCGTTCTCCAAATCTTACCGGTGCATCGTGCAAATATCCTCTAATCAGTTCATGATCTCTCCATTCTCATGTATCTAAATTTCCCCAAGTATCTTTGCTCGTTTTCAAATTCTTACCGGTGATTCATCCCTTTACTTTGTTCATTTTTCAATTCTTACGGTGGTTCGTTCAAGATTTCTTTTTCTCTGTTATCATATCAATTCATTCGTTGTTTCATTCCTACCGGTGGTTCGTTGAGGACCTTCTCAAGTTATCTATATATCTCTCTTAATCCTTTCTACCGGAATAAGTTGTATGCAATTTGTTGATTGTCATCAATTTAAATTGGTGAAGGATACGCATAACATAATTCTTATTCTTGCTTCATCCAAATGATGGATGCATTCTTCCAGAGTTTGTTCATGATGAGTAAATCCGCGGTTCAAGTGCTTCCTACTTTTCCTGGAGTTTCAAAATCTCTCAACTATATCACCACGTTGTTTCATCTAAATCATCACAAGGCTTCACCTTATGTTCTCAACTTCCTTTTCTTTTTGATTATTCTTTTATTACCGGAGTTCTTCTTGGAGGCTCAACATGGTGGTTCGTCAGGGGTTCTTTTCATTCTCTAATTGTTCTTCAAGTTTTTCTCTCGAAGTTATGATCCGCCAAGCTATACTCTCAAATAAACATGGTGCTCAACACATGTCTTGTTTTGAGGAGTTCAAGCATTTCTTCATCTTGCATTCCGAAGTGCAATTCTTGTTCTTTTATCTTTTGAGGTGGTGTTATGTCACTATTGACAATTTCCCTTCGTGTTTCGTGATGCACAAGCTGTCCGAAATGACATATTTTAAACCCATCATTTTGAATTCGTTCATGAGAGCCTTTGCAACCCATCAATCTCTTCATTGGAATTATCTTGGGTTATATTTCACCTAAAGCTTTCCCTAGGGATTATTGATATTTTATGTGCTCATAAATGACCCAAGTTCTTCATTTATCCTTCTGGTGAAATAATTTTCTCGTCTCCTTGTTGATATCAATCCAATCTATTGTTTCCGTTAGTGGTAGAATTTCACCTCATAATTTTGAGATGTTTTCCATAAGCTCACTACAAGTTTATTTGTTTTGTTGTTGTTTTTTTCCAACAACTCCGTTATAACCTTCTTGGAAGGGTGCTCTCCAAGCTCTTTTGTGGCAGAAGTTGTCATTTTCTTCTCCATTCTTTCATTCCAATGATCGATCCTCTATTCTTTCTCTCGGAGGCTTTGTGATGTTGCTCTTTTCACTCATCATCTTGAATTGTGAGGATCGTGTTCTTTTCGTGCTTATCCTTTTAACCAAAGTGTCCTGTACTCTTTTCAAGTATCTTCTCATCTTGTCAAGATCATGTTCAATTCCTTCCATTTACAGTCAAAGTCCTGTCCAAATTATATCATTCTTATTCCTTCTCTACCTTGTTTTAACCGGACTGTTGTGGCTATCATTCCTCTTCTAATCGGAGTCTCATCCAAGTGCATTCATTTTGCCAAGTCCATATTATTGCCTTCCATTTCTAACCGAGGTGTTGTCAAATTTGATCCTTATCGTTCCTTGTACATCTCATTTCAACCGGAGTGCTTGCATGTACTTCTTTTCCATTGCAACCTTTTTTTTCTGATGTCTTTCAACCTACAAGGTTCTTGTAATGTTCCTTGTTCCTCTTTTCTAATAGAGTGTTTTCAACTTTGTGCATCTTCGTTGTATTCTTTCGTTCAATTTGTTCAACCTCTCAAGGTTCGTGGTTTCACTAGTTTGTCAAAGAAGCAACTTACTTTTACCTCTTCTCTTCCTCTTCCGTTTCCCTCCAGTGCCATCCTAGATCTCGGGACGAGATCCTCTCGTAGTGGTGGAGTGTTGTGATGCCCCAAGACCGGAGCTTCAGGTGCCTTCCATGATTTTTGGGTTTCGTCGTGTGATTTGTTTGGTTCGTTGAATTCATCATTGCATCATGTGCATTGCATCATGTCATCATGCAACCTGTTTTAAAACTCAACTAAATAAATTGCATGGATCTTTGGTCCCTTTAAATCGAGGAAATTCACATGGTGATTCTCTTTATAATTTATCCTCCCAATATTAGGGAGCTATATCAAATATTCCTTTAATTTGGAATTATCACAACACACTTGCAGAAATAATCTCATGCCTTTTCTACTTTGAGTTGATCCCGAAACCTTGCTGACAATTCCTTCTCCATTTATTGAGGCTCCTTTGAAAATCTTAACATTTTTGGACACTTCTAATTCCCAGTCCTTGTTCAAACCTTTGAATTAAATTCAAATGACTTTGAATTTAATTCTTGCAATCATGGCCACTCCTTTTGTTCATGGACCTTGCACATTTTGTGAGTCCGGGGAAATTATCCAAGTGCCCAAATTCCTTCTCCAACCTTTTCTTTCTCTTATTTATTGCTTTGCTATTTGCTATTTTTATAAATAAAAAGAAATGAGAAAGAGAGTAGGAGAGAGCAGCCCAGCAGGCCCCTGGCCGTTTTCCTCTCCACTGGGCCGGCCTCCCAAGGCCCAGCCGCCCCTCCTAACCCTAGCACACCCCTGGCATCTCCCTCATCTCCCTCCAGGCTGCCGCTCACGCACGCATCAAGCCATGAGGCCGCGATCGATCCCCTTTTCCCTCTCTTCAATCTCCCTTGCAGCGCCCCAGTCCGCTCGATCCCCTGTCTCTCCTGCCATTTCCCTCGACCCTCTCCTCTGGTTCTCCTAGTGCAGGCAGAGGGGCCGCGCATCGTGCCTGATCCATGGTCTTCCCCTTCCTCTCATCGCGGTTCTCCTCGCTGAACCTCCCCGAGCTGGAGCCTCCACCTCCGTCGCCATGGCGCTGCGGCCCTGTCGCTTCCCTGCCTCTCTGTTGCGCTAGGGACTCGAGCCCTCCACCAGCAGGTCGCCCCATCACGCCTCCTTTTCCCTGTCTCTCCTTCGTTTATTTTCCTTTCCCTGGTTCTCTCTTAGTTTCTCTCTAAAGAACCTGCCATGGACGCCCAGGTGCACTGCTCCAACCCACGCCTCAGGCGTCCTTGCCGTCGTCGTCGCCTAGCCAGGAGGCCACCTGATCTGGACGCCCACAGACCTCCGGCCATCTTCGGTTGCAGCCCGCTGGCCTCGTTGCTCCTCTTGTCACTGCCAAGACGCGGCAGCCAGGGAGCCCAAGACCGCCTTCGTGGTTTTCGCCAAGTTCGTCCACCGCCAAATGAGTTGGAGATCCATTGATGCATCTCCATGTGGAACCTAACAAGTACAACTGGTTTCCCCAAGCAACACACCGCAAGTGCCAAGTACCTCTGCCGACGGCCCCGAACATGTACGAAATGTGTACCACTACGCGGGATTCCTCGGACGCCAAGTTCCACGATGTGTCAAGTTCCTCGCCGTGACCCCGAACATCTACAGAAACTCGTGCAATTATGAACGCAAACGACTACCGTAGACCCCAAGTTACTCGTATTCTCCAAGTTCCTCTTCGAAACATGTACCACTACCATCGCCAATATCGCGAGTACCTCTACTGTCGTCATGTACCCCTACTTCCACTACCGTCGCGAGAACAACTACTTCCTCTATGAACTCGAACCGCTCTAAGAATGCTCCCTTGGAAGGTATAACCGCCGGAACAACACCCGTGGACTAATGCTTGTGATGTGTTGTATGAGATGCTCTTGTTTGGCCGTGTTCGCACCGTGTTCGTTTTGTCACTCGTTTCCTTGCCACCGATTCGTGGGACACCTGGTATCCGGGATCACTCCCCGTACCTCTTGCACATTCCGTACATCTCACATTTGTTTCTTGCACCGGCATCTCAACTAGTTGTCGGATCATCGGAACATTGCCGTGGCTCCATTTCCATTTTCGCCGCTATGACACCCCTTTCTTTCTATCGTGGCGACCAAATGCCCCATATCATCCTGATGTCAACATTTTTCATAGCATTGCTTAAAACTTCTACATGTCAACTGCATCATGATAACACCACCAATAATATTTAAATTGTTGTTTACATTAAATTGCTAAATGCATAGGGGGATTTACCAGATTTGTTGTTTGTTATATCCGGCCCCATTGAAATTGTTTAGATAGTATAGTTTTGTTATGCTTCACCCTTGCCATGTTAATCAACATTTAATATTGTTGAGTACCTAACCGGGAGTGAACTAAATAATTAATGTGGTATTCCGTCAATATGCAACTCATTGCATATTGAGCTCCACTTAATTTGTAGTTTTTTTGTGCACTTTGCCATGCCATGCCTCATTAAACCGGACAAGCATCATACTTGGTTGTGCATCCCGGCACGATTTTGTGATGGTTGTTTACTGTGTTGCTTGTTTCTTTCCGGGTTGCTTCTCTCGTTAGTTTCGGTTTCATTCTGGGAGTTGTGAGGATTCGTTCGACTATGTCCTCTTGTCTTCTTCATGAACTCGTTCTTCTTCCTTGCGGGATTTCAGGCAAGATGACCATACCCTCGAAATCACTTCTATTTTTGCTTGATTGTTGTTCGCTCTTTTGCTATGCCGTGATACCTACCACTTGCTTTATCATGCCTCCCATATTACCATGTCAAGCCTCTAACCCACCTTTCCTAGCAAACCGTTGTTTGGCTATGTTACTGCTTTGCTCAGCCCCTCTTATAGCATTGCTAGTTGCAGGTGAAGTTGAAGTTTGTTCCTTGTTGGAACATGGATATTGTTGGGTTGAAGGCTCGGCATTATTATATCTTGTTTACTTTAATGCATATATATACTTGGTAAAAGGGTTGAAGGCTCAGCCTTATGCCTGGTGTTTTGTTCCACTCTTGCCGGCCGAGTTTCCACCGGTGTTATGTTCCTTGATTTGGCGTTCCTTACGCGGTTGGGTGTTATGGGAACCCCTTGACAATTCGCTTTCAATAAAACTCCTCCAGCAAGGCCCAACCTTGGTTTTACATTTTCCTAACAACCTAAGCCTTTTTCCCTTGGGTTTCCGGAGCCTGAGGGTCATCTTTATTTTAACACCCCCCTGCCGGGCCAGTGGTCCTCTGAGTGTTGGTCCGAAACGAGCTGCCTGCAGGGCCACCTCGGGGAAACTTGAGGGTTGGTTTTACTCGTAGCTAGTCTCATCCGGTGTTGCCTTGAGAACGAGATACGTGCGACTCCTATCGGGATTTGTTGGCACATCGGGTGGCTTTGCTGGTCTTGTTGTACCATTGTCGAAATGTCTTGTAACCGGGATTCTGATACTGATCGGGTCTTCCTGGGAGAAGGATTATCCTTCGTTGACCATGAGTGCTTGTGATGGGCTAAGTTGGGACACCCCTGCAGGGTTTTGAACTTTCGAAAGCCATGCCTACAGTTATGGGCAGATGGTAATTTGTTAATATCCGGTTATAGAAAACTTGACACTTAACTTAATTAAAATGAATCAACCGCGTGTGTAGCCGTGATGGTCTCTTTTCGGCAGTGTCCGGGAAGAGAACATGGTCTCGTGTTATGCTTGAACGTAAGTAGCTTCAGGATCACTTCTTGATCACTATTAGCTTCTCGACCGTGCTTTGCTTCTCTTCTCGCTCTCATTTGCGTAAGTTAGCCACCATATATGCCAGTGCTTGCTGCAGCTCCACCTCACTACCCCTTTTTCTAGCTTCAAGCTTAAATAGTCTTGATCGCGAGGGTGTGAGATTGCTGAGTCTCCGTGACTCACAGATACTTCCAAACAGATGCAGGTGCTGATGATGCCAGTGCTGGGGACGCTACCAAACTCAAGTGGGAGTTCGATGAGGATTCGGGTCGTTACTATGTTTTTTCTAGTTGATCAGTAGTGGAGCCCAGTTAGGGCGATTGGGGATCTAGCATTTGGGGTTGTCTTCCTTCATTTTGGTTCCGTAGTCGGACCTGGTTCGTAATTTGGATGGTGTATGTTTAACTTGTATTTGTGTGAAGTGGCGATTGTAAGCCAACTCTCTATCCCTTTCTATTCAGTACATGGGATTGTGTGAAGATTACCCCTCTTGCGACAAACCTACGATACGGCTATGCCTCTAAGTCGTGCCCCGACACATGGGAGAAATAGCCGCATTGTGGGTGTTACACCGGCAAATATGTATTTTTTCATTAATATGTGGATAAACAAGTAAAACATTACAGAGTACAAATACATATAGAAGAGATTACATATTCAAGACTAAAGTTTGGCAAATGCCTACATGTTTTAGATTGAAAAATATAAGTGCCCCATAATCACTTTCTTGTGCCTCTCCTCCTAGGAACTACAGTGGGAGGCAAAGAGGGAAAAAGGAGCGTCTGCGCAGAAGCCCAACCTGACCCCATCAGGGCACGCGGGATGCAGCTTGACAACATCAGGAGTGCGCGGACGAAGGTGAGGGATGGAGGGAGCGGCTAGGCGATGCCCTGGTCACCGCCACCAGGCCAACAGGACGTGGCATCATGGACACTCGCAGGGAAGACGAAGCCGGAGCCCAGGAAGAAGCCTGTCAGATTCCAGCTGGAAGATTGTTGGAGGAGGCGGAGACACCATCCACACCGAACACCCCGGCAAATCACCTTGCCGGGAGAAGATGCGGGTGAAGATGGTGATGCCACCAGCACCATGCTGACGGTGAAGGTGTGGCTAGTGTTCAGCCAGAGTCGGAGTCATCGTCCTCCCCATCGGTGCCGCCTTCATCGCCGTCACTATCCTCCTCGTTACTATCGCTTGAGGAGGAGCTTTCGTCATCGTTCGAGCACTCCACGTAGCACCCTAAGCGAGCACCTGAACGCCTGAAGACCTTGATGGAGAGCAGGGTGGCGTCCATTAACTTGAAATGAAGAATGTGCCCCGCCGCCAAGCTATGGGCACAAGCCAAGGTTTTCCAGTCGTGCCAGAGAAGCATGATATGAGGTGTAGGGAACTCTACGTCCGCCCGCATGCTTCCATTGCAGCAACTCCTCATGTGCAGCCTCAGTCCCGATGGCTGTTCTACCTCCATCACTCATGCGAATGGAGTTGGAAGCCGAAGACGGCTGCGCGGAGGCCCGCGCAGCTTCACGATGAATTCTAGCGGATGGTCCCCGACGTGGCCTTTGTTCGGGCCTAGGGTAACGGGAGGAGGGCGATTAAGGCACCGCCACGCCATGTCGGCCGTGTCCTCATCCTCTACCGCCTCCTCTCACGCTGGGCTCCGCCCCTACGTCCCCAGTGGGAGGAGGGTGGTGCTGTCAAGTGCAGACCCTCATCGCCACCATTGGAGTACCACCACACCCTCTCCACCTTACCATGGTGGAGGGAATATGCTAGGAGGAAGGAGGAGATGTGTCTGAGTAAACGTGGCCGGGGGCTGGCTCCTCACCCAAGAGGCAACAGCCCCACTCCGCCAATCTGACTCCTCTGCGTCACTAATGGCGCATAGAGTCAAGGCTGCCCTCCTGCGCCTATCCATGGTGCCTGGCTTTCTGACATGGCACTCCTTCCCGCGCCCTCTGTCGTGGAATTGTCACGATAGATGTCCTCGTGAAAAGGACTTAGTAGTGAGGTCAACACATCTATGTGATAGCTTGAGAGGGGTTGAACGGGACGAGAGATGCGAGGCTTTTATCCAGGTTCGGCCCCTCACGGTGGAGGTAAAAGCCTACATCCTGCAACATTGATATTGATGATGATGGTCATGATTACAAGGGTGCTCTATCTCGAGAACTATTGACTTGTTTGTCTAAACCTAACTTGTGAAACTTGTGGAACCCTATCCCTCTTGGGGTGCCATGCCCCTCCTTATATAAGTTGAAGGGGCGGGTTACATGAGTAGTCCTAGTAGGATTAGGACAAGTCTATCTTCTATTACAAGCCGAATACAAGTCCAGGTCTTGCTTCCTTGTAAGGAAATGTTCCTTATGCTTTCCTCTTAAGCTGGCCCACCATAGCTTGAGCCAGACTCGCCATGAACCGCCTTCTGGGCCACCGGGTCTTGTCGCTCCTCTGACCCACCTGTCGGGTCACCAATGAGTCACCTGCCTCAGCCGGGTCATCAATGAGTGGAGAGATCCGGGCAGGTCACTTCGTCAGTCGCCAAGTCCGGCCGGGTCATACCATGGGGTATATCCACAACATTAGCCCCCAGTTTGAACTGATCCTGCAAAATAAAAAAACAACAAATTTGACAAGTTGTGCTCCGGGTTAAAAAGTCTTGTAAGCCGGCACGTGATCATCCTTAAGTCCTTGTCATTTCCTTCTTCTGGACAGTCCGGGTCAATAGACCAGCTTCATAATCAATTTGCTGACATTGGCTTCTCACAGAAATATATAGTGAAGAATATTTGATTCAGCTCCCAATGCTTAACTAAAATATTGGTCTTGAAATACTCATCTGATTTTTAGCCGGCTTGTAGAACTTGTCGGTTTATCATTGCCAAAATATTCGGTTTGTAAATATTGATAGCACCGGGTCATAGTTGTTGCCGACGCTAGGTTATAGTTATTGGTGACGCCGAGTCATGATTGTTGGTGAAGCCGGGTCATGATTGTTGCAGACATCAGGTCAATCTGGTTTGCTCAAAACTGAAAATTGAAAAATATTTCTCCCTTATATCCATATTACCTGTAGCCCCCAAGTGTTGAGCAGAACAAAGTGATGACTTAAGACTTGCTTCAATATAAATACTACCACTTTGAAGAAATCCATGTTTGTTCATCTCAGTCACTAGTAAAGATTGAATACTCCATATATCTAGCCCCCAAGTGCCGGGTTGTCATGCTTGCAGCAAGCTGGGACTTGTAATTGCATGATGCCCATAAAAACTTCAACCTATGTAGCCCCCATGGGCCGGGTCATTAAGCAATAATGAGCAGGGACTTTGTAGATATGATCATGTAGATTTGAACAACAACATGTAGCCCCCAAGGGTCGGCTCAGTAAGATAATACTGAGCTGGGACTTTATATACACTTCATTAAAAATACCAACATATGATGTAACTCCCACCATGGGGCCTGATGACCCACAAGTGTAGGGGATCTATCGTAGATTTTCTATAAGTAAGAGTGTCGAACCCAACGAGGAGCAGAAGGAAATGATAAGCAATTTTCAGTAAGCTATTCTCTGCAAGCACTGAAATTATCGGTAACAGATAGTTTTGTGATAAGGTAATTTGTAAGGAGTAGCACGTAATAAAAGTAAATAAGGTGCAGAAAGATGGCCCAATCCTTTTTGTAGCAATGGACAAGCCTGGACAAACTCTTATATGAAGGAAAGCGCTCCCAAGGACACATGTGAATTATCGTCACGCTAGTTTTGATCACGTTCATATGATTCGCGTTCGGTACTTTGATAATCTGATATGTGGGTGGACCAGTGCTTGGGTGCTGTCCTTACTTGGACAAGCATTTGACTTATGATTAATCACAGAAGTATTAAGGTAAACCTAATCATAGCATGAAACATATGGATCCAAATCAGCCCCTTACGAAGCAATGCATAAACTAGGGTTTAAGCTTCTGTCACTCTAGCAACCCATCATCTACTTATTACTTCCCAATGCCTCCCTCTAGGCCCAACAATGGTGAAGTGTCATGTAGTCAACGTTCACATGACACCACTAGAGGGATGACAACATACATCTCATAAAAATATCGAACGAATACCAAATTCACATGACTACTTATACCAATGTCGGATTTTGGGTTCCAGCAGACCTTGAGGTTCGAACACTGGCGTGCGCGCGGAGATTTCGCCTCCTACCTACCTGCACCCCTCCGCCTTGCTAAGATCTAAGCTAAGGAAAGAAGAGCACAAGAAACACATGATTTATACTGGTTCGGGCCACCGTTGTGGTGTAATACCCTACTCCAGTGTGTGGTGTGGTGCATTGCCTCTTGGGCTGATGATGATGAGCAATACAAGGAAGAACAGCCTCGCGAGGGTCTGTTCTTGGTTGGGGGGATGAACTGCTAGGGGGAGTTTAGTCACCATTCTCTCTCTCTCTCTCTTCTCGATTCTCTCTCTAATTTCCGACCCCTTCTCTTTGTGGGTGGCTAGTCCTATTTATAGGCAAAGGCCCTGGGCCTCTTCCCAAATATTGAGCAGGAAGGGCGCCAACAATTGGCCATTTTGAAGGGGAACATCTGGTACACTTATCTTGACTAAAGTTGGCCCTCTCCTGCCAAAGGCTCTGGTGGTGACGCTGGCTTGGGCTCCACAATGACTTCCTTCCTGCCATTGGACTGGTCTTGGTCTTGTTGCACCGAAACGGGTGCCTTTGCTTGATGCTCTCGCCTGCGCTTGCTCCCTTTGCACCAAAGAGGAAAGGAGGACACTGCGCGGGCTGGCGCCCGCCTGGCGCCCTTGGTCATCATGGATTTTGTCATGGGCACCTCGTGAGGTATCCCGCCTTGATCTCTCCGCCTCCTTACGAGCCAGCTTGATGTGGTCGTGCCTTAGGAAGCTCCGTGTCGTCCGCCCCACGAGGCTTGGCCCCTCGCGAGGGTCTTGGGGTTGTGTTGATGAAGATGGGCCGTGCTGGGCCCCCTTTGAGCCACGCCGCAGGCCGCAGGCAGGCAAGTCTGGGGACCCCCGTTCCCAGAACGCCGACAGTAGCCCCTGGGCCCAAGGCGCGCCCGGACTTGGCCGTGCAGGGAGGCGAAAGGACCAGGGCGAAGCTCCGCGGGCCCTAACAGCCTGCGGCCTTGGGCGCCACGTGGCGGTTGATTGGGCGTGGGCGGCACTGTTCCCCCACGCCCCCCTTATTTGGCGCCTTGCTAGGCGGACTCGTAGTCGTACACATCCGCTCCCCTTTCTATTGCTCGAGCGCCCTCTATCCTTCCTCCGCTCGAACTCTAGCTTCCGTCTCCAACCCAATCTCGAACCTCCCCCCCTTCCTATCGCCATGGCTCCGATGAAGAAGGGAAGAGGGAATAAACCCGTGCCTCCTCCTTGCTCGCCGCCGTTGGCGGCCCCCGCCGAGGGCTTGGGCAAGGTCAGCTTGGCTCTGGCTACTATCTTCAACGAATGCGGGAGGACAACGGCCTGGCCCGCGTCCCACTTCTCTATCGACAGGATAGCCACCGAGGTCCCGTATTTTGCCGACGCCCTGTGGGCGGGTCTGGTTCCCCCTTTTCTAATTTCTTCAATGCCGTGCTTTCCCACTATCAGATCCACATGATGCATCTGGGTACTCAATCCATCACCCTCCTTTCGGTCTTCGCCTTTGTTTGCGAGGCAATGATGGGCATCCTTCCTTCGGTTGCCTTGCTGCGCCACTTCTTCTCTTTGTGCCTTGTCGACCCTGCCCAATGCTGGGCGTGCGTGAGCTTCGTTGCCGCGTCTGAGATAGCGGCCTCAGGGATTGACTTGAGGCTCCCTCCGCCTGCGGCTAGGTTTCGCGAGCGGTGGCTGTATGTGGATGTAGGGGTACCCAGCCCCCTGCTATTGGAGCCAACTTCGCCTGCTGTCCCCAATTCGGGCTGGGGCCAGGAGACACTTGAGAGCCCCCAGCTCGTCTTCGTCAGGCACCACTTTGTGTTCTTGAGGTCGCTTGGCGTGACAGCGCCCAAGGTGGTGAAGGAGTTCCTGCTTCGCCGCATTGCTCCTCACCAATGCCACTCCCGCCGGATGTGGGCCTTCAGCGGGCGTGATGATCGTATGAGGCTCCAGGAAGAGGACCTGATGCCTGAAGTGCTGAGGACAGTGCTCTTGATCCTTACTGGAGACCCCAACCCCGGCAGCATCCAGCAGGGAGGGGCCTCGCTGTACCTCTGCCAGAACAGGGGCGATTTTGTGAACCAGATGCCTATCTTTGATGAGTGGCGGCCGTGCCCCGCCGGCCTCCAAAGGCCTCACGAGAACTCAGTGATGGTGACTGCCCTTCCAGTCGGCCAAGGCGGCTCTTCCTCAAGTGGCGGAGCAGGGAGGCATGAGGCGCCAGAGGCCGAGGGGGCTCCCGGCGGGGTGATAGCGCCGGGCGATGCTCATGAGGGAGCAACTCTTGGGGCCCGTGCCGCTGAGGCTGAGCGTGACAAGCAGCTGCCCTCAGCGCCTGCGACTGAGGCCCCTGAGGCTCCAGCTACTTCTCTTGGCGAGGCGATTGGCAGCGCGCATCAGGCAGGCGCCCCTGACGCAGATCGCCTTGACGCTCCGTCTTCGTCACAGGTTGATCCCTGCGCTCAATTCTTGGGCCGCTTCCGCGTGGACTTTGAGGCCCTCCAGAAGAGAAGGTAGGACCTGGGTGACGATTACCCTTGTCGCCTGTTGAAGCGTAGGAAGTACTTCGCCACTGATGAGTAAGCCTTCTCCTTTCCCGGCTCCCGATCCTTCTGTTGCTTTTACTGATCCTTTCTCCGCAGGCCCCTTCCAGCCGAGCTCGCGGAGACGGTTGAGGTGCCATCCCCCTTGGCTTCGCCCCCTCCACCGTCCTCAAGCGCTCCAAGCAGCAGAGCCCTTTTGGTGAGGGCGATCGGAGAGGCGAACCGTCCCGAGGCGCATCATGGCCCTGCGCACCTTGCAATCCTCCTTCGCGGGCCTTCATGTGGCATAGCCAGCCTGCCATGGGCTTCTCGCCTGGTCGTGGACTGCGATTGGCTGAGGCGCTCCCTGCGCTCTTCATCTGGGGATGGGCTGGCTCCAGGCCGGGCTTCTGGTGGGGCATGCCCGACCGTCGCGAGGGTGCCAGCCCCCAGCCCCCTGCCCGGAGGGGGAGTGCTGATTCGTGGCCCCCGACGCTTGCTCGGGGCAGATGATGGTGTGGAAGACGTGCTCGAGCGCGCCCGGGAGCGTCGCACTCTTCGCCAAGGATTCCTTGAAAGGGCGGCTGACGCGGTGAGCCTGCTTGGTGAGGAGCTTGCTGATGAAGACGCGCGCCTTGAGGCTGAGGGCCTGCGCCTGGCTGTAGAGAGGCACGAGCTGGAGGGCGCCATCGCCCTTGCACGCCGTCAGCGCGATCTTGACGACGCAGAGGCCAAGGCGTCGTGGCCTCTCGGGAGGCCCGATCTCGAGCCGCTGAGGAGGCCCAAGAAGCCGACCGGTGGTGAGAGGCGGCGGAGGAGCGGGCTCGGGAGCTCCTGGCCTGGTGCCACTCACTGGAGGACCAAGTGGAGCTACGCGAGGCAGCCCTCGCATCGATGAAGGTGGCCTCTGGCGACCCAGCAGAGCTCCAGAAGCGCGAGGAGGGGTTGATGCTGGAAGCCGCCGAACGTACCCGCGAGTACGAGCGCCTGGAGACGAGGGAGTGCTTGGTGACGCAGGCGGAGGATGAAGTCGCTGCACAGGAAGCCTGCGTCCTGGAGGAGGTCGGACGTCGGGTGGCGATGGCGCGCTTGAGACTCGAGCACGAGTTCGAGGAGAGGCTGGAGTTGATCCGGCCCGAGGCTGAAGGTAGGACTGCTGCCTTGAGGGCCAAGCTGGAGGAAGCGACGCGGCGGGCCGATGCTTTTTGGGCCGCCCTTGAGGTAGTGCAAGGGGAGTCAACCACCTCCCAGGCCGAGGTGCTCCTTCTTCGCCAGTGGGTGGAGGAGGCCGAGGTCCTCGCGCGCCAGAATACGGACGAGATACGTCAGCGGCGGATCCTGGAGCATGAGCACGGCCCCATGCTCACCACGCTCCGGGAGAGAGCCAACACGGCCTTGGGCAACCTCTGCGAGGTGGCTGTTGGCGAGCCGCACGCAGTCAACTATGTCGGCAACCTTCAGTTCTTCACCGATGTGGTGACGCAGCTGGAGGCGAGGTCGGTCAGGGCCGACAGGTTGGTGGAGGAGAGGAGCCGCGCCCTGCTCGGGCGCGCCTTCTCTCGCGTCTTCAGCCATCTCCGGAACATGGATCCCCACTTCGACTTCGACACCACCATTGCCCCAGTCCCCAGGCCGTCCGAGATGACCTGGCGCACTGAGTGGAAGACAATGTGGATGCTCTTGTCAGGGCCTTTGCTTCAGACAACGACGGCATGATCGTGGGTGCTGACGAGGGCGGTGCGGTGAACGGCCCTGACGCCGCTGGCGGCGACGCAGACAGTGATGGCGAGTTCAGCGACGCCAGCAACGGTTCGGGTGGCGCTCCTGAGGACGCATTGGGGGATTTATCCAACTGATCATGCATCGTTCTTGTTTCCTTACCCTGCATGAATAGAACTCAGGTTTTGGCCTGATGCCTGTGAGAGCATTTTGGAGGGGGAGCCCCTCATGTAAAACTTGTGTTCATCGTATTAGTAGACGTTACATTTCCCACGCGCCCGCGCCAAGTGGCTGGCTTAAGCGACGCGCTGGTCGGCTAGTTTACCTTTGTCCCGTGCGGGCCCTGAGGTAGCCTGTGGGAGGTTGTGGTGTCCCGAGTGCTCCCTGATCGAATCCGTAGGATCTGCAGTAAAAAACCCTCCTGAGAGGACACGACAGCGGCAGTCTGGGCTGCGCGCAAGCTAGGCCTGACCCGGCTCGCGAGGGGCTCACGAGGGGAGGCGGCTGAGGCGAAGTGGTAACCAAAACGCGATAAATTGCTCGAATGAGACTAAGCACCCCTTCCCCGAACACACGCATATCTCAAATTCGAATCAAACTTAAATCCAGCGGGGGAAAGCGACAACCAAAGGGAAAAGCAACGAAAGCAGACAAAAGGCCGCGTCCGGCACCTAATCTAGTCTTGGACGTCTTCTCACCAGCGCGGAGCTAAGTGCTGCCACTGGGCGTGGGAGGGAGCCCCAGGTCCTGAGGCCGGCACCCTTGAGACTCCGGGGCATGTACAACCCCACTGATTATTACGTGAGAGTGTCACGGGGCGGCGAGCTTCACAGGCACTGGGGCTTCTTCACAGGAACCGGCCTTGCTTCATATCGCCAGACGAGGGCCCCGCCTTGCGCCACACTCTAGTGCCATCAACGACGACCAGAAACCAGGACGCCGCCGATGGGGTAGAGGGGTTGCCAGCGGTTCCCCCGACGACCACGGGTCCTCCGCCAGGGGCAGGCCCTGAGGCACCTCCCCAGCAGAGGGCCTACCTCCTGAGAACACCTTGCTCCGAACGCCGCGGTGGTGATGTCGGATCTCGGCCCCTCTCCTACAGCCCCCTACTCCCTCCTCCCGAGGGGTAGGGGACTGTGGGAGCGGGGCTGCTGCTCGCTGTGGCGACCTGCACCTCCTGCGATCCATGATTAGTGTATGCTTGCTCCTGAGGAATTAGCGGTACCCGATAATCGTTGCCTCCAGCGTGGCCAGTGGGACCGTCCCGGGGCTCCTGGAAGGGCTCAGCTTCTGGCACCTCGTCCCCCCAGCTTGGGCTAAGGAGCGAGCCTTGTTCGCCCTGGTGAGGGTGTCCTTGGTCCATCAAGAGGGGCACATATTCTTCTGGCGCCGTCATCCCGAAGGCCATGCCGTAGTGCTCTGCGTGCCACGCAGCTCTGCTTGACGCGCCCACCGTGGGGTGGTAGCGCGGCTGTCCACTTGGGCCGTGGGTCGCGTCGAGTCCTTCTTCGCGGACCGGGAGCGGGGGTAGCACCGCCGCCGATCCGGTGCTGACAGCTTCGCTAGCGTTGGAGTAGCCTTGGAGCCCGCGGGCATGCGCGGAGCCCCTGCGCGGGCCGCCCTGGGCTTGAGATGGGACCTGGGTGCAGAAGGGGTGAGCCCCCGAGGCGGCGAAACCCAGGAGCTCTGCCACCCGCTCCAGCAGCACGTCGCGGCCGCCCTCCAGCAGCCTGCACTGCAGTAGCTCCCGGGCCACCGTGAGCGCGGCCCTCGAGTTCGCCTGTTCCCGGCGGGTCTACGGTGTCGTGGTCGCGGCGTGATTGGAGGCACTTGCTGCCGATCGCGCTTACCGCGGTGTGAGAGCTATCGAAGCCTGTCCGCATCGCCCACGGCCCGCAGCGCCCTGCGGACCATGAGCTACCTGGGGCACAGGGTCGCCCGAGGCGAGCGGCTCTGTACGGGCGGGCCATGCCGCCCATGGATCTGGGTTGCCCGCCTGGTCGCCGGACATGGTGATGACGACGCGGCGGGGCACGAAGTGGTAGAAGGTGGATTCCGGCGCACCCCTACCTCGCGCGCCAAATGTCAGATTTCGGGTTCCAGCAGACCCTTGAGGTTCGAACACTGGGGTGCGCGCGGAGATTTCGCCTCCTACCTACCTGCACCCCTCCGCCTCGCTAAGATCTAAGCTAAGGAAAGAACAGCACAAGAAACACAGGATTTATACTGGTTCGGGCCACCGTTGTGGTGTAATACCCTACTCCAGTGTGTGGTGTGGTGGATTGCCTCTTGGGCTGATGATGATGAGCAATACATGGAAGAACAGCCTCGCGAGGGTCTGTTCTTGGTTGGGGGGATGAGCTGCTAGGGGGAGTTCATTCACCCTTCTCTCTCTCTTCTCGATTCCCTCTCTGATTTCCGACCCCTTCTCTCTGTGGGTGGCCTCTTCCCAAATATTGAGCAGGAAGGGCGCCAACAATTGGCCATTTTGAAGGGGAACATCTGGTACACTTATCCTGACTAAAGTTGGTCCTCGCCGGCCAAAGCCTCTGGTGGCGACGCTGGCTTGGGCTCCACAATGACTTCCTTCCTGCCATTGGACTGGTCTTGGTCTCGTTGCACCGAAACGGGTGCCTTTGCTTGATGCTCTCGCCTGCGCTTGCTCCCTTTGCACCAAAGAGGAAAGGAGGACACTACGCGGGCTGGCGCCCGCCTGGCGCCCTTGGTCGTCATGGCTTTCGTCACGGGCACCTCGTGAGGTATCCCGCCTTGATTTATCTGCCTCCTCGCGAGCCAGCCTGATGTGGCCGTGCCTGAGGAAGCTCCGTGTCATCCGCCCCGTGAGGCTTGGCCCCTCGCGAGGGTCTTGGGGTTGTGTTGATGAAGATGGGCCATGCTGGGCCCCCTTTGAGCCACGCCGCAGGCCGCAGGCAGGCAAGTCTGGGGACCCCCGTTCCCAGAACACCGACAACCAAGACTTCTCCCATGTCCTCAGGAACAAACATAACTACTCACAAAGCATATTCATGTTCATAATCATAGGGGTATTAATATGCATAATGGATCTCAATATATGATCTTCCACCAAGTAAACCAACTAGCATCAAGTACAAGGAGTAATCAACACTACTAGCAACCCACATGTACCAATCTGCGGTTTGGATACAAAGATTAGATACAAGAGATGAACTAGGGTTTGAGATGAGATGGTGTTGGTGAAGATGTTTATGGATATTGACCCCCTCCCGATGAGAGGATCGTTGGCGATGATGATGGTGATGATTTCCCCCTCCCGGAGGGAAGTTTCGTCGGCAGAACAACTCTGTCGGAGCCCTAGATTGGTTCCGCCAAGGTTCCGCCTCGTGGCGGCAGAGTTTCTTCCCCAAAGCTTGCTTATTATTTTTTCTCAGACGAAAGACCTCATATAGCAGAAGATGGGCATCGAAGGGCCACCAGGGGGCCCACGAGGCAGGGAGCGAGCCCAGGGGGGTAGGGCGCGCCCCCACCCTCGTGGACGGTGGGTGCCCCCCTCAAGAACTTCTTTCGCCCAATATTTTTTATATATTCTGGAAATAACTTTCACGAAGTTTCAGCACTTTTGGAGCTATGCAGAATAGGTGTCTAATATTTGCTCCTTTTCCAGCCCAGAATCCCAGCTGCCGGCATTCTCCCTCTTCATGTAAACCTTGTAACATAAGACAGAATGGGCATAAGTATTGTGACATAATGTGTAATAACAGCCCATAATGCAATAAATATTGATATAAAAGCATGATGCAAAATGGACGTATCAACTCCCCAAGCTTAGACCTCGCTTGTCCTCAAGCGAAAGCTGAAATCGAAAAATATGTCCACATGTTTGGAGATAGAGGTGTCTATAAAAATAAAATACGGACATGAGGGCATCATGATCATTCTTAGAGCAGCAACATATATATATATATATTGCCATATGATCTCTTATGTGAAAGTAACAATTCAATCACAATTTCAAGTATGAATCATAACTTCATTGAGAACCAACAAACTCTAATCTCAGTCATTGAGGCAATTGCAGTTTATCATAACATAAGAAAGAGTCAATATAAGATCTTTTCAGCAAGTCCACATACTCAACCATCTTTTAGTCTTTCACAATTGCTAACACTCACGCAATATTTATGGGTATGAAGTTTTAATCGGACACAGAGAAAGATAGGGCTTATAGTTTTGCCTCCCAACGTTTTACCTCAAGGGTAATGTCAATAATAATAGTTCATGAAAACTCACATCCAATTAGCTATATATATCAGGATCTTTCCAACACATTGTTCTTGCCAAAGGATAAAATGCAAAAAGGAAAGGTGAATCTCACCATGACTCTTTGCATGAAGTATAAGACAAGAATAAAAGATAGGCCCTTCGCAAAGGGAAGCAGAGGTTGTCATGCCTTTTATAGTTGGATGCAAGAAATCTTAATGCAAAAGAACGTCACTTTATATTGCCACTTGTGATATGGACCTTTATTATGCAGTCCACCGCTTTTATTTATTCCATATCACAAGATCGTATAAAGCTTATTTTCTCCACACTAATAAGTCATACATATTTAGGGAGAAATTTTTATTACTTGCACCGATGACAACTTACTTGATGGATCTTACTCAATCCATAGGTAGATATGGTGGACTCTCATGGAAAAAAATGGGTTTAGGGATATTTGGAAGCACAAGTAGTATCCGTACTGGGTGCAAAGAAATTGGCTAGCATGAGAGGGAAAGGCAAGCTCCACATGTTGGACGATCCATGACAATATAATTTATACTCAGATGTAAGAAAACATAACCAATTACGTTGTCTTCCTTGTCCAACATCAACTCTTTAGCATGTCATATTTTAATGAGTGCTCACAATCAGAAAAGATGTCCAAGATAGTATATTTGTATGTGAACCTCTCTTTCTTTATTACTTCCTATTAATTGCAACGATGACCAAAACTATGTTTGTCAACTCTCAACAACTTTTATTCATCATACTCTTTATATGTGAGCTCATTACTCTCCATAAGATCCATATGATCTCTTTATTTCTTCTCTTTTATTTTATTCCCTCAAGATCATAGCAAACTAATCAAGCTCTTGACTCAACACTAATCTTTATTATATATAGCTCACGGACTCGATTACACAAGAAGATCATAATGCAAAACTCACCACTAGAGAATACTAAAACTTTATTCTACTAGATCAAGATATTATCAAAAGGATCGAACTAAGATAAACGGTAAAGATAAAAGTGATGTGATATGATACCGAGGCACTCCCCCAAGCTTGGCAGTTGCCAAGGAGAGTGCCCATACCCATGTGATTATATCTCTTTTTCTGGTGAAGGAGATGGAGTTGTTGATGATGTAGGCTTGCCACCTCTCTTCCAAGGCATAGGCTCACCATCATAGAAGGATGATCGAGTCTCCTGAATCCTCAAATCTGTAGCCAAACTCATCCTCTTGAATCTATATTCATACTCACAGTTTTGATTTTCCAGGTCATAGATCTGGGATTGGAGGTGCTCGATTTTGTCATGATGCTTGAAGATGGCCTCCCCAATGTCCTTGGTGTCCAGTTTGTGGTTGTTGGTGAACTCCATGATCATTATGTGATTGGAGTCGAGTCCATGCTCCACCATCTCCTGACACTTCAAAACTTGTGGCTCCAATGCCTCGAGTCTTGTCTCCATGCTTCCGGTCCTCATTGGTCCCTCAACATTGTGGATGTGCAACAACCGCTCACGGATCTCAATGGTTTGAGGGTGTTCCAGCACCTCCGCGAGGTAGGGGTTGATGACCTTCTCGAAGAACTTGTCCTTGGGGGCACATGGAGACGACATGGCGACCTAGATCTGTCAGAAAAACAGCTCGAAACAAAGACAAGGGATATTTGCGTGATACGGTGGTCAAAACCTTCGGGAGATTATATAGTGATTTTTTACCAACCAAAAGAAGTATCATGCAAGAAAATGGAGTCCGGAGAGCACACGAGGTGCCCACGAGGCAGGGGGCCCGCCCAGGGGGTAGGGCGAGCCCTCCACCCTCGTGGGAGCCTCGTGTCCTTTCCGGTCTGCTTCTTATTTTCCTATTTTCTTAAATATTCCAAAATGGAGAAAAATTGCCATTGGAACTGTTTTGGAGTCGGCTCACTTATCGTACCACATACCTATTCATTTTCGGAGTCTAAAACGTTCTGGAAAGTGTCCCTTATGTATTCCTCCGGGGTTACGGTTTCAATAATATTGGTTTCAACATTTATAGGATTACCTGAGATATAATGTTTGATTCTTTGACCATTCACCACTTTCGGATTTGTGCCTCCGAAGTTGTTGATTTATATGGCACCGGAACGATAGACCTCCTTGATAACGTAAGGACCTTCTCATTTAGAGAGTTGTTTGCCTGCAAAAAATATTAAATGAGAGTTGTATAACAATACATACTCACCTACATTGAACTCACGCTTTTGTATCCTTTTATCATGCCAACTTTTAACTTTTTCTTTAAACAGCTTGGCATTTTCATAACCCTGGGTTCTCCATTCGTGAAGTGAGCTAATGTCAAAAAGCCTCTTCTCACCAGCAAGTTTGAAGTCATATTCGAGCTCTTTAATAGCCCAATATGCCTTATGTTCTAATTCAAGAGGTAAGTGACATGCTTTACCATAAACCATTTTATATGGAGACATACCCATAGGATTTTTATATGCAGTTCTATAAGCCCATAATTCATCATCAAGTTTCTTGGATCAATTCTTTCTAGATCTATTAACAGTCTTTTGCAAAATTAATTTGAGCTCTCTTTTACTCAATTCTACTTGACCACTAGACTGCAGGTGATAAGGAGATGCAATTCTATGATTAACATCATACTTAGCAAGCATTTTACGAAAGGCTCCATGAATAAAATGTGAACCACCACCAGTCATTAAATATCTTGGGACTCCAAACCTTGGAAAAATAACTTCTTTAAGCATCTTAATAGAGGTGTTATGATCAACACTACTAGTTGGAATAGCTTCTACCCACTTAGTAACGTAATCAACAACAACTAAAATATGTGTATACCCATTAGAGGAAGGAAAATGTCCCATATAATCAAAGCCCCAAACATCAAATGGTTCAATAACAAGTGAATAATTCATAGGCATTTCTTGACGTCTACTAATATTAGCAATTCTTTGACATTCATCACAAGATAAGACAAACGTATGGGCATACTTGAAGAGAGTAGGCCAATAAAAACCGGATTGCAATACCTTATGTGCAGTTCTATCTCCAGCATGGTGTCCTCCATAAGCTTTGAGTGACACGTAGGATTTGTTCCTCTTCATGCTTAGCTACACAACGTCTAATAACACCATCTACTCCTTCTTTATAAAGATGTGGGTCATCCCAGAAGTAATGTCTTAAATCATAGAAGAACTTTTTATTTTGCTAGTATGTGAAACTAGGTGGTATAAACTTAGCAACAATATAATTAGCATAATCAGCATACCATGGAGCAGTACGAGAAGCATTTATGATAGCTAATTGTTCATCAGGAAAGATATCATCAATAGGTAGTGGGTCATCAAGAACATTCTCTAACCGAGATAAGTTGTCTGCAACGGGGTTCTCAGCTCCCTTTCTATCAATAATATGTAAATCAAATTCTTGTAGCAGGAGAACCCATCTCATAAGTCTAGGTTTAGCATCTTTCTTTTCCATAAGATATTTAATAGCAGCATGATCAGTGTGAATAGTTACTCTAGAATCAACAATATAAGGTCTAAACTTATCACAAGCAAATACAACTGCTATGATTCTTTTTCAGTGGTAGCATAATTTCTCTGGGCATTGTCTACAGTTTTACTAGCATATTGAATAACATTTAATTTTTTATCAACTCTTTGTCCTAGAACAGCCCCTACAGCATAATCACTAGCATCACATATAATTTCAAATGGTAAATTCCAATCAGGAAGCTGAACAATAGCTGCAGAAATGAAAGCTTTCTTAAGTATTTCAAATGCTTCTACACAATCATCATCAAAGACAAAAGGAATATCTTTTTGTAGTAGGTTAATTAGAGGCCGAGGGATTTTTGAGAAATCCTTAATGAACCTCCTATAAAAACCGACATGACCAAGGAAACTTCTTGTACCTTTGATGTCCTTGGGACACGACATCTTTTCAATAGCATCAACTTTAGCTTTGTCAACTTCAATACCTGTTTCAGAAATTTTATGCCCCAAGACAATACCTTCATTAACCATAAAGTGGCACTCCTCCCAATTTAAGACAAGGTTAGTTTCTTCACATATATGCAAAACTCGATCAAGGTTGCTCAAGCAATCATCAAAAGAGGATTCATAAACAGAGAAATCATCATTGAAAACTTCATAGATCTTTTCACAAAAGTCAGAGAATATAGCCATCATGCATCTTTGAAAGGTAGCAGGTGCATTACATAAACCAAAAGGCATACGTCTATAAGCAAAGGTACCGAAAGGGCAGGTAAAAGTAGTCTTTTCTTGATCATCAGCTGACACAGGTATTTGAGAGAAACCAGAGTAACCATCTAGAAAGCAAAAATGTGTATGTTTGGATAATCTTTCTAGCATTTGATCAATGAAAGGCAAGGGGTAATGATCTTTTTCAGTAGCTTTATTTAATATGCAGAAATCAATTACCATCCTATAACCTGTAATAATTCTTTGTTGAATCAATTCATCTTTATCATTAGGAATGACAGTAATACCTCCTTTCTTAGGGACACAATGGGCAGGACTTACCCACTGTCTATCAGCAACGGGATAAATTATACCTGCTTCAAGGAGCTTTAATATTTCCTTTCTTACCACTTCTTTCATCTTAGGATTTAGCCTTCATTGGTGATCAATAACTAGTTTGGCGTCTTTCTCCAAATTTATTTTGTGTTGACATAAAGTGCGACTAATGCCCTTAAGATCATCAAGAGTATATCCAATAGCAGCACGGTGCTTCTTCAGAGTTTTCAATAATCTCTCTTCTTCATGCTCTGAAAGGTTAGCACTAATAATAACAGGATATATCTTCTTTTCATCAAGATAAGCATATTTAAGAGTATCAGGCAATGGTTTAAGCTCGGGATCACCCTTGGGTGGAGGAGGATCCCCTAGGATTTCAACAGGCAAGTTCTGTTTCAGAATAGTTCCCTGTTTAAAGAATACTTCATCTATTTCCCTTCTTTCATTCATGAACATATCATTTTCATGGTCTAGCAAATATTATTCTAAAGGATCAGTAGGAGGCATGTCAATAGAAGCAAGACCAATAATTTCATCTTTACTAGGAAATTCTTTATCACGAGGTTGTCTACAAAATTTAGCAAAATTAAACTCATGAGACATATCCCCTAAACCAACAGAAACAATATCCTTATTGCAATCTATCTTAGCATTAATAGTATTCAAGAAGGGTCTACCAAATATAATGGGACAAAAGTCATCATGTGGGGAACCAAGAACAAGAAAATCAGCAGGATATTTAACTTTCCCACACAAGACTTCAACATCTCTAAAAATCCCAATCAGTGAAATAGTATCTCTATTGGCAATAATGGTAACGTTGATATCTTCTATCTCAGCAGGTGCAATATCATCCATAATTGAATGAGGTATTGCACTTGCACTAGAACCTATATCACATAATCCATGATAAGAATGCTCTCCTATTTTAACAGAAATAATAGGCATGCCTACAACAGGTCTATGTTTATTTTAGCATCATGTCTAGCAATTCTAGCAGCTTCATTGCAGAAGTGAATAACATGCCCATCAATATTATCGGCCAAGAGATCTTTAACCATAGAAATTTTAGGTTCAACTTTAATTTGCTCAGGGGTTTTAGGTGTCTTAATGTTACTTTTGTTAACCACAGTTGAAACTTTAGCATGGTTCTTTATTCTAACAGTGAAAGGTGGTTTCTCAGTATAAGCAGCGGGAACAACAGGATTATCATAAGTGATAGTCTTTTCTTCAACTCTAAATGGTGCAACTGCTTTTACTTCAATTGGAGGATTATATTTAAACCACTTCTCCTTATGGAGATCAACATGAGTAGCAAAGCATTCACAGAGAGAAGCTACTATCTCGGAGTCAAGTCCATATTTAGTGCTAAATTCACAAAAAGCATCGGTATCCATAAAAGATTTAACACAATCAAACTTATGTGTTATAACTGACTCTTTACCTTCGTCGAGGTCCCAATCTTCAGAGTTGCATTTAATTTTGTCCAATAAATCCCATTTGAATTCAATAGTCTTCATCATAGAAGATCTAGTATAAGAAGTATCGAGCATGGAGCGATTACAGAGAGAATGCCGAGCATAATTTTTTTGAATAATCATTTCTCTTGAGAGCTCAAGATTGGGGCATGAATATAACATTGACTTAAGCCTCCCGCAAGCTTGAGTGATGCTTTCTCCTTCGCGAGGCCAAAATTATATATATAATTACAGTCACGATGAACAAGATGCATAGGATAAAACTTGTGATGAAATTCCAATTTCAATCGCTTGTAGTCCCATGATCCCATATCATCACATAACCTATACCATGTCAATGCCTCTCCCTTCAAAGATAAAGGGAAGACCTTCTTCTTGATAACATCATCGGGCATACCTGCAAGCTTAAATAATCCACAAACTTCATCCACGTATATTAAGTGTAATTCGGGATGCAATGTTCCATAACCTCTGAAAATTTTAGCTAGCAGTTTCTCTATCATACCCGAAGGAATTTCAAAGTAAACATTTTTAGTAGGTTTAGTAGGTTGAGGAGCAACTCTTTTCTCTACTGGTCCGAGTAAAGATACCCAAAACAAGCCCCTTAAAGGATTATGTTCCATAGTAACAAGTGGCAGTAAATTTCAGCACACTATATAAATTTTTCCTTACCAAATTCCACCACCAAAGGCGCTTCACTCCCCGGCAACGGCGCCAGAAAAGATTCTTGATGACCCACAAGTGTAGGGGATCTATCATAGCTTTTCGATAAGTAAGGGTGTCGAACCCAACGAGGAGCAGAAGGAAATGATAAGCAGTTTTCAGTAAGGTATTCTCTGCAAGCACTGAAATTATCGGTAACAGATAGTTTTGTGATAAGGTAATTTGTAACAAGTAGCAAGTAATAAAAGTAAATAAGGTGCAACAATATGTCCCAATACTTTTTGTAGCGAAGGACAAGCCTGGACAAACTCTTATATGAAGGAAAGCGCTCCCGAGGACACATGGGAATTATCGTCAAGCTAGCTTTCATCATGTTCATATGATTCGCGTTTGGTACTTTGATAATCTGATATGTGGGTGGACCGGTGCTTGGGTGTTGTCCTTACTTGGACAAGCATCCCACTTATGATTAACCCCCATTGCAAGCATCCGCAACTACAACAGAAGTATTAAGCTAAACCTAACCATAGCATCAAACGTATGGATCCAAATCAGCCCCTTACGAAGCAACACATAAACTAGGGTTTAAGCTTCTGTCACTCTAGCAAACCATCATCTACTTATTACTTCCCAATGCCTCCCTCTAGGCCCAACAATGGTTAAGTGTCATGTAGTCGACGTTCACATGACACCACTAGAGGGATGACAACATACATCTCATCAAAATATCGAACGAATACCAAATTCACATGACTACTTATAGCAAGACTTCTCCCATGTCCTCAGGAACAAACGTAACTACTCACAAAGCATATTCATGGTCATAATCATAGGGGTATTAATATGCATAATGGATCTGAACATATGACCTTCCACCATGTAAACCAACTAGCATCAACTACAAGGAGTAATCAACACTACTAGCTACCCACAGGTACCAATCTGAGGTTTGGATACAAAGATTGGATATAAGAGATGAACTAGGGCTAGAGATGAGATGGTGTTGGTGAAGATGTTGATGGAGATTGACCCCTCCCGATGAGAGGATCGTTGGCGATGACGATGGTGATGTTTTTCCCCTCCCGGAGGGAAGTTTCCTTGGTAGAACAGCTCTGCTGGAGCCCTAATGGTTCCGCCAAGGTTCTGCCTTGTGGCGGCGGAGTTTCTTCTCCAAAGCTTGGTTATTATTTTTTCTCGGACGAAAGACCTCATATAGCAGAATATGGGCATCGAAGGGCCACCAGGGGGTCCACGAGGCAGGGGGGCGAGCCTAGGGGGTAGGGCGCACCCCCACCCTCGTGGACGGTGGGTGCCCCCCTCAGGAACTTCTTTCGCCCAATATTTTTTATATATTCTGGAAATAACTTCCGTGAAGTTTCAGGACTTTTGGAGCTGTGCAGAATAGGTCTCCAATATTTGCTCCTTTTCCAGCCCAGAATCCCAGCTATCGGCATTTTCCCTCTTCATGTAAACCTTGTAAAATAAGAGAGAATGAGCATAAGTATTGTGACATAATGTGTAATAACAACCCATAATGCAATAAATATTGATATAAAAGTATGATGCAAAATGGACGTATCAACTCCCCCAAGCTTAGACCTCGCTTGTCCTCAAGCGAAAGCCGAAATCGAAAAATATGTCCACATGTTTGGAGATAGAGGTGTCGATAAAAATAAAATACGGATATGAGAGCATCATGATCATTCTTAGAGCACCAACATATATATATATATATATATATATATATATTCACTACTGGAATCAGCTACTTTTCCACCTGCCAACTCTTTGCCGTCTGCTAGCAGACGACAAAGAAGCTCTTTGCCATTAGCTACCGAAAAGCAGACGGCAAAGAAACGGCAGACGGTAAAACATGCATTTGCCATTTGCCGGCTCTTTGCCGTCAGCCAGCTAACGGCAAAGACAGAGGTGGCCCCCACCCCCCGCCCAATTAGAAAAAACTTAACGCCCCACCTCTTTGTCGTCTGCTAGCAGATGGCAAACAAAGATAAAGGCGGACGACAAAGAGCAGACTAACTAACAGCCCCCACCCCCGCCCGTTACTCTCTCTTCTCTCCCTCTCTCCTCCCCGACGCCCCGCCACCAGATCCCCACCCACCGCTGCACCCGGCGCCGCCCCCGCCGCCCGGCGCTGCCCCCGCACCCGCTTGGCCCGTCGCTCCACCACCCCTCCGCCCCCACCCTACCCGCAGACGCCCCGTCGCCCCGCCACCCGCCGCCCGGCGCCGCCCCCGCCACCGCCCCCGCTTGCCCCGTCGCCCACCACCCCTCCGCTCCCACCCCACCCGCCGACGCCCCGTCGCCCTGCCCCCGCTGCCCGGCGCCGCCCCGCCACCGCCCCCGCCGCCCGGTGCCCCCTCCGCCCCGTTACCGCCCCCACCGACCGTCCTATTGCTCCGGTGAGGGACTATTTTTTTCCCGGTTTTTCATTTTTTTGCTGTTTAATTTTTAGTGCTATATTGTGTTAGTGTTAGTGTCAGAAAAGAATTAGAAGAAGTAGAAGTAGTATAAGAAGTAGAAGAACAAGAAATGAAAAGAAGTAGAAAAAAGATGAAAAAAGAAAAAGAAGAAAAGAAGTAGAAGAAGAAGAAAGGAAGAAAAGAAAAGAAGTAGAAGAAGATGAAAAAAGAAGAAAAGAAGTCGGAGAAGTAGAAGAAGAAGAAAAGAAGAAACGAAAAGAAGTAAAAAAGTATAAAAAAAGATGAAAGAAGAAGAAGAAGAAGAAGAAGAAGAAGAATGGAAAGAAGAAGAAGAAGAAGGATAGAAGGAAACACCCCGACCCCCTGACCCCGACACCCCGACCCCCTGACCCCCCTGACCCCGACACCCAGACCCCGACACCCCAACCCCCTGACCCCTGACCCCGATAGCGACACCACACCCCGACCCCGACACGACACCCCGGGACCCCAACACCCGACCCCCTGACCCCCTAACCCCCCGACCTCGACACTACACCCCGACACCCCGACCCCGACACCACACCCCGACACCCGACCCCCTGACCCCGACACCCTGACCCCGACACGACCCCCCGACCCCCCCGGCCCCGAAACAACACCCCGACCCCGACACGGCACCCCGACACCGACACGACACCCCGACCCCCGACACCTCCCGAAAAGGTGTTCTTTGGCCTTCCAGAGGCCGATGCGGTCATATATTTGTGAATTATTAGTTAGGTCATATACTTTTCGATTTTGTTATGAAAAACATCATATATAATTGTGTTGATCGGGTAGATTTAAATGTGCAGTTGTTTCATCGCTGCGAGGTTTGGTGTTCGACGACCTCGCTGTGCGTTTGACGAGCTCTGCCCCTTCGTTCGTGGGTGAGCACAAATGACATGTCCTCCTCCCCCATTAATTATTTGCTCTGTTCCGGTGTTCGTGCCGATGAAACTTGATAGCTAGCTATATATGTGTCTTGAATCATTAGTATGCGTAACCAATATGTGTCTCCCGTTCGAAAGCGTCATAGTTATAAATATGCATGCATTTTGCATATTTATAACCTTGATTCTTTTGAATTGTCCAACGCTATCCATGGACAGCCCGAGTATGTGTAGATTGGGTTCGTTTTCCCATATGCTTTGCTCCGGATCCGACGCATAAATTTCGTCAGTGCCTCCCCTGTTGTTCTCCAGGTACACATCCTCTCTGTTTATTGCAGAGACGTGTATCAGGAGAACAGCGGGGAGGTGCTGCCGAAATTTTGCGTCGGATCCGGAGCATAGCATGGGAAAATGAACCCAATCTACACATACTCGGGTGGGATTAGGACCTATCATTACCTATTAGAGTGTAGGTTGCATGGACGTAATAAAATTGACAAAGTAGATGAACTGATGAATATATACATGGTGAATTATATATATAATTGTTGTGTGTCCAGTAGCTCTGAAAGTCAAGATGAGTGATCGTGCACGGATGTTGTAATGCCCCAGATGTAACTTTCCCTATTTGTACTCCAACTCTTGTCATTTTCGATGTTAAGTTATATTTATTTCTCGGGTTCGGGTCTTTGTCTCCGTGTGTTGTTATCGTTGTCATGCATCTCATATCATGTCATCATGTGCATTGCATTTGCATACGTGTTCATCTCATGCATTCGAGCATTTTCCCCGTTGTCCGTTTTGCATTCCGGCGCTTCGTTCTCCTCCGGTGGTCATTTCTAGCTTTCTTTCGTGTGTGGGGATTAAACATTTCCGGATTGGACCGAGACTTGCCAAGCAGCCTTGGTTTACTACCGGTAGACCGCCTGTCAAGTTTCGTATCATTTGGACTTCGTTTGATACTCCAACGGTTAACCGAGGGACCGAAAAGGCCTCGTGTGTGTTGCAGCCCAACACCCCTACATTTTGGCCCAAAACCCACCAACCTCTGCTCCATGTCCTAGAGCGTTTGATCACGATCGCGTGGCCGAAAACCGCACCTCATTTGGACTCTCCTAGCTCCACTTATGCCTATAAATACACCCCCCTTCGTTTTCGGATCTCTCTCTCCCCGAAACCCTAGTCTAAAAAAAAAACAGATCTCCGCCGCACCGGACGTGTCCGGCCCGCGCCGGACAACGTCCGATCCACCCCGCCGCCACTCACCAACCGCCACCTACCGCGCCGCCGGCCCGGGAGGCCCACGCCCGGCCCCCGCGAGCCCGCACCGCTTGCCGCCGCCTGCCTCAAGCCGCGCCGCCGCCGCCCGCCTCTTCCCCGCCTCCGGCAGCCGGCGCCGCCGCCCGCGCCTCCACGCCGCCATCGCCGCCCGCCGCGCGCCGGCCGGCCGCGCCTCGCCCCGCCCGCGGCCGCCGCCTCCTTCACCGGCGTCCTTCGGCCTCCTCCACCCCGGCCTCTCCTTCCCCGCGGCAAGTCCGGCGACGAAACTCCGGCGTGAACAGTGTTTCCGGCGACTTCGTAATCCGTGCCGATCTGGATCTTAGAAGATTCCGGTTGACTTTTTCCTCAAAAACCCTAATTTTTATGCCTACTTTGACCTGCCATAACTTTGGATCCGTAGCACCGATTTGGACATATAGCATATCAAAATGTTTGTCTCGACGAGTACATCATTTCATTCCATTGCATAATTTTCATTTGAGCTCATCTTGATGCCCGAAATGTTGTTAGAAGGAGGCTTCGTGAGTTAGTTGTCAGATGTGCTAGTTCATCTTAGACTTTTGTCATTTTTGCCATGATTAATGTGTGCATGATATGCCTGTGAGTCCTTCATATGTTTTGTTAAGGATTTTGTCTTCTTTCCAGAGGTGCAACCCATGCATTTTTAGGATGTGTGTGGTGACTTGTGCAAGCTTGCAAAGAGAGGCACCCGGGAAATCTGTTTTCAGAGACTTAGTAGTTTTCACTAAGTCTGGGATTATCTAGTTCATGATGCCATATGTTCAGCTTGTTTCCTAGTGATCCGTGCCTCTTTTGAGGATGATCAGTTAAGGTGTTTTGTTAATCATGTCATGCTCTATCCATCCATATCTTTATTTGCAATTATGGAGCACCGTAGCTTGAGTCAATCGAGCTCTACTTTTGCTTCGTTATGAATCTGGGCAGATCATCAACTCGTTTGCGATTTTGCCGATGTTATTGTAGTTGATCCGTGCATGCTATGCCATTGTTCTTGCCATGTATAGCTTGTATTTTGTGCCTTCTTTATGGATGTATGCTTTCCTTGCCATGACTTGCACCATAGTGAGTGCATCGAGCTCGTTTACATGCCTTCGTGATTTATATTTCAGCATGTCTCAGTTTTCACTAAGTCTGAAAACTGAATGTGTTTTAGCTATGTTCGTGTGCCCGTTAGTATATTTTGTGATCCCTTTTGGCCCCAGGTCACTTAGGTACTTTTGTTAAGCTTGTTGAGTAGCTCCATGCCATGTTCTTACTTGTCTTAATCAGGTCATGCATCATGTTTTTTTGTTGCTCCGAAGAGGGCTTCGTGATCTGAAATTTCAGACAAGTGTTAATTTCAATAAGTGTGGAATCTGTTTTGCATTTGCGTTTTTGCCATGCTTGTTTGAACCTCATAATGGATGAATTGGCCATGGCTCAGTGCTAGTCTTTTGTTAAGCATCTTGTGTGCATCCCTTCCACGTATTTTGTTGTCATGTTTGGTGGCTGTAGCATGTTCATTTCATTGCGTTTAGATGCCTACTTGCTGTTAATCGCAGACCGGTGTCATTTTTGAAACGCTTGCCATTTCCAAACCATAACTCTGATTCCGGCGTTCTTTACATCGTTTTCAAGAGATTTCATCTCATCTTTCCAGTGGCACCCTTGGAATTTCAAGTTGAGGCCAGGTTCATGCATTTCCTGTCATATCTTGCATTTTGCATCCCGCATAGCATATCATCATTTCATCATATTGCTTGGTCTTGCACGTGGTTGATTGTATCCTTGTTGCTTGTTTGTCTTGTTTGGGTAGAGCCGGGAGACGAGTTCGCTACCGAGGAGCCCGTTGAGTTTGCTTGTGAGGATCCAGTCAACTTTGACAACTGTGCAGGCAAGATGATCATACCCTCGAAATCACTACTATCTTTGCTATGCTAGTTTGCTCGCTCTTGCTATGCCAATGCTACGATGCCTACCTTTTGCTTGTCAGCCTCCCAATTGCCATGTTGAAACCTCTAACCCACCATGTCCTAGCAAACCGTTGATTGGCTATGTTACCGCTTTGCTCAGCCCCTCTTATAGCGTTGTTAGTTGCAGGTGAAGATTGGAGGTCGTTTCTTGTTGGAACATCTTTTATTTACTTGTTGGGATATCATTGTGTTGCTATGTTATCTTAATGCATCTATATACATGGTAAAGGGTGGAAGGCTCGGCCTCTCGCCTAGTGTTTTGTTCCACTCTTGCCGCCCTAGTTTCCGTCATATCGGTGTTATGATCCCGGATTTTGCGTTCCTTACGCGGTTGGGTTATAATGGGAACCCCTTGATGTTTTGCCTTGATTAAAGCTTGTCCAGCAATGCCCATGTCTTACCATTTGCCGCCTAGCCTTTTCTTTCCCTTGGGTTCTGCAGACTCAAGGGTCATCTTATTTTAACCCCCCGGGCCAGTGCTCCTTTGAGTGTTGGTCCACCCTAGAGCATCGTGCGGGGCTGTCCCTCGGAAACTTGGGTTACGTTGGCTCCCGTACGCTTAGCTTATCCGGTGTGCCCTGAGAACGAGATATGTGCAGCTCCTACCGGGATTTGTCGGCACAACGGGTGGTGTTGCTGGTCTTGTTTTAACCTGTCGAAGTGTCTTGAGTTACCGAGATACCGAGTCTGATCGGAATGTCTTGGGAGGAGGTCTATTCCTTCATTGGCCGTGAGAGCTTGTCAAGGGCTAAGTTGGGACTCCCCTGCGGGGTTTGAACTTTCGAAAGCCGTGCCCGCGGTTATGGGAAGATGGGAATTTGTTAATGTCCGGTTGTAGATAACTTGAACCTTAATTAATTAAAATGAATCAACTGAGTGTGTTACCGTGATGGCCTCTTCTCGGCGGAGTCCGGGAAGTGGACACGGTGTTGGAGTTATGCTTGCGCAGGTTGTTCCTCTAGATTCTCGCTCGCGCCTTGCCTCCTTTTCTCGCTCTCTTTTGCGAATAAGTTAGTCACCATATATGCTAGTCGCTTGCTGCAGCTCCACATATATTTGCCTTATCCTTCCTATAAGCTTAAATAGTCTTGATCACGAGGGTGCGAGATTGCTGAGTCCCTGTGGCTCACAGATTACTATTACACCAGATGCAGGTCGAGCTGATTCCGCTCCAGGTGATGAGTACGAGCTCAAGTGGGAGTTCGACGAGGACTCTCAGCGATACTACGTGTCTTTTCCTGATGATCAATAGTGGTGCCTAGTTGGGGTTTGATTCGGGGCCTTGTCGCTTGTTGGGTTTTCTTCTATTTTGGCGCCGTAGTCGGGCCATGAGTGTTTGTATGATGGATGTTATTTACGTACTCTGATGTGACGTGGAGAGTGTAAGCCAACTATGTATCTCCCCCTTTTATTATGTATTACATGGGATGTTGTAATGATTGCCTGACTTGCGACATTGCTTTCAATGCGGTTATATCTCTAAGTCGTGCCTCGACACGTGGGAGCTATAGCCGCATCGAGGGCGTTACAAGTTGGTAATCAGAGCCTTCCCTGACCTTAGGAGCCCCATTGCTTGATCGTTTTTAGCAGCCGAGTTGTGTCTAGAAAAATGTTTTGAGTCATTTAGGATTTATATATCGAAGAGCTTAGGAATTCTTTTTACTTCCCAGTCTCCTCATCGCTCTGGTAAGGCATACTGACGTAGAGTTTTCACTCTTCTCTTCTCAAATTTCACTAAAAAAATTTAGGGTCACGCGAGTATCTTGGATTTGTTCCGATGGCTTATGATGAGAATACTGTCTTGGTGCCTCCTGTCAGGGGTTTAGTGGAAGTGTCCCGGGGAGTTGAGCTCTGAGGTGTTGTCATCATAATTTTATCGTTGCAATTCTGGAATACTTGAGATATGTTCGCCGACATCGAAAATCTCTTTTATGCAGTTCGTTGGTGAGATAACCTCGACGCCACCCAGTACTGCGGCGGGAGTTCGGGAGTATTGCCATAACTTGTATAACGGATGCTTTTCGAAGGTTGAGGTAGATGGTTTCCAAAGTTTTCTTGGTTATGTGTTGAAGGATGGATACAGCTGGATGTAGGATTTGCTAGTTTGGGTGAGATATTATGCTTCCCCTGTGTCCCCAACACCTGATTGCATAACCGGAAAGGTTCGGGAGTTTCATAGGTGGGAATTCTAGTAGCTCTAGTTCTTCTTCCACGGATATTGGTTTGAGATTGGGATTTCTTACCGATTATTCCTTCTCGATCCATACCTTGTTGATTTATTTCTCTACCTTAACTCTACGTGGCTTCTCAATTTATGGATATGTGGCCATTTCAAGAGGAATGCATTCGAGCATTTTGTTCGGATGTGAAGACTATATGTTGCAATTTGCATTCCGTTGGATTCAGCTTCAATTTTATCTATCAATGTGCTAATGGTGGTCACCCTCTTCAGGATGGCTCCTCCAACGCGCACGACTCCGAATCCTGATCCGCCACCACCTCCACCTCCTCCAGAGGCATGGCAAGCTGTGATGGCCGCAACCAATGCAAACACTCAGCTGATCATGCAAATTCTCCAAGAGCGCAATCAAGGCAGTCAAGGGAATCAAGGCAGCAATCAGAGTCACTTTGGTACACTCAACCAGTTCCTTGCTAACAGGCCAAAGACTTTCAGCAATTGTGTTGAGGCAACCGATGCTGACGATTGGCTTGTGGATTTGTGTAAGCATTTCGAGTGCAGTAACGTTAGGCCTGAGGACTTTGTCAAGTTCGCTTCCTTCGAACTCAAAGATCAAGCTGCAGAATGGTTCCAGCAGTACAGGGATTCCAGAGGTGGACGTGTTATCACTTGGGATGAATTCCGTCGAGATTTCCGAGCTCATCATATTCTGCAGAGCGTCGTTGAAAGCAAGCGTGAGGAATTCCACAATCTGAAGCAAGGCTCTTTGTCTGTCTATGACTACAACAAGTTGTTCCAGAAGCTTGCCCGCTTTGCCAAGCAGGACGTGCCTGATGAGAAGAGCATGATATATCAGTTCAGGGGTGGTCTCAGAGAAGATATTCAGCTCGCTCTTGTCCTCTTCGAGCCCTTGAGGTACGATGAGTTCTACAACATGGCACTGAAGCAAGAGGCTGCTCAGTTGAGGTGTGATGCTTCCAGGAAGCGAGTCAGAGATGTTACTCCTTCTTCCTCTACTCAAGTGGCCAAGCAGCAGAAGTTTTGGCTTCCTCCTCCTCCGTTCCGTCAGCCGTATCAGCATAAGAGCAAAGGTGGCAGTGGTTCTTCCCACCCACCCAACCCTGGCTTTGAGAACAAGACTTCGTCTCAAGCTCCAAGATCGAGTGCTCCATATCACCGTCCGCTTTCAGAGGTCACGTGCAACAAGTGCCAATAGAAGGGTCACTATGCCAACAAGTGTCTCAACCAGAGGCGTCTTCCTCCTCCTCCTCCTGTCAGATCGTCAAGTACAGCTGTGGTCAAGCTTAACCCCAAGCATGCCAAGGTGCATTTGATGAATGCAGCTCAGGCAGAGGACTCGTCAGATGTGATCATGGGTAACTTTCCAGTTAACTCTTTTCCAGCAAAAGTTCTTTTTGACACTGGTGCATCGCATTGTTTCATGTCAAGATCATTTGTTTCCAAGCATGACTTCATTTCACAAATGTTGGGTAAACCTATGGGAGTGGTTTCTCCGGCTAAGTCTATGAGGGCTACTTCAATAGTTCCGGATGTTTCTATCATGATGGGTGATTTCAAGTTTCTGGCTTCTCCAATGGTTCTTGGTAACTCGGATATTGATCTTATTCTCGGAATGGATTGGCTTTCTAAGCACAAGGCTCAGCTTGATTGTGCAGCCAGGCAGATTCAATTCACTCATTCGTCTGAGGATGTAATTGTCTTTGCCGCTCGGGATAATTCCATCCGTCTGTTTTCTCTCAATGAGAAGGGTGAATTGGATGCCATCTCTCAAATTCCAGTCATTTGCGAATATCAAGACGTCTTTCCAAAAGAGCTCCCAGGAATGCCTCCGCACCGGCCAGTTGAATTCATTATTGAACTTGAGCCTGGCACGGAACCTGTATGCAAACGTCCTTACAAGCTCGGACCTGAAGAGTTGAAGGAGCTGAAGAAGCAACTCGATGAGCAAGAAAGAATGGGTCTCATCCGGCCTAGTTCTTCTCCGTGGGGTTGTGGTGTTCTTTTTGTGAAGAAGAAGGATGGAACGGACCGACTTTGTGTTGATTACCGTCAAGTGAACAAGAAGACCATCAAGAACAAATACCCACTTCCCAACATCAATGAGCTGTTCGAACAACTCAAAGGTGCCCAAGTATTCTCCAAGCTTGATCTCCGTATGGGTTATCACAAGATTCGCATTCGTGAAGAAGATATTCCCAAGACAACATTCAGAACAAGCTTTGGTTCATATGAATACACTATCATGTCTTTTGGCCTCGCCAACGCTCCTCCGACGTTCTCTCGCATGATGAATTTCATCTTCAATGCCTACACCAATGACTTCGTTTTGGTCTATCTCGACGACATTCTGGTTTTCTCCAAGAACAAGGAAGATCATGCCAAGCACTTGTGTTTGGTTCTTGATAAGCTCAGAGAACATCAGTTCTACGCCAAGTTCTCCAAGTGTGAATTTTGGCTCGATGAGGTTCTTTATCTTGGCCATATCATCTCTGCCAAGGGCATTTCCGTGAATCCTGAGAAGGTGTCTGCAATTGTGAATTGGGAACCTCCTCAGAACGTGAAGCAACTCCGCAGTTTTCTCGGTCTCGCAAGCTATTGCCGAAGATTCGTTGAAAACTTTTCTAAGATCGCGAAGCCTCTCTCGAATCTTCTTCAGAAGCACATCAAGTACGTTTGGTCTCCGGAGTGTGATATTGCTTTCAACACTTTCAAAGAGAAATTGATCACTGCTCCAGTTTTGACTCCACCTGATGAATCCAAGCCGTACGAGGTCTTTTGTGATGCCTCTCTCCAAGGTCTTGGCGCAGTTTTGATGCAAGAGAAGAAAGTTGTTGCTTATACCTCTCGCCAGTTGAAGCCTAATGAGAAGAACTACCCCACTCATGATCTCGAGTTGGCGGCAGTTGTGCATGCTTTGTTGACTTGGAGACATCTTCTATTGGGAAGAAAAGTGGACATCTTCACTGATCACAAGAGTCTCAAGTACATCTTCACTCAGCCTAATCTCAACCTCAGGCAAACTCGATGGGTCGAAATGATTCAAGAGTATAATCCGAGTATTGAGTATACTCCAGGCAAGGCCAATGTGATTGCTGACGCTTTGAGCAGAAAGGCTTACTGCAACAGTTTGATTCTTAAGCCTTATCAACCCGAGCTTTGTGAAGCTTTCCGCAAACTTAATCTGCAAGTTGTTCCTCAAGGTTTCCTCGCCAACCTTCAAGTCTCTCATACCCTAGAAGATCAGATTCGCCAAGCCCAGCTTCTTGATGCTATGGTGAAAAAGGTCAAGATTGGGATTGCCAAGAGTCAGTGCAAGTACAAGTGCTACCGCCTTGATGACAAGGACACTCTCTTCTTTGAGGATCGTATTGTTGTGCCCAAAGGTGACCTCCGTAAAGTGATCATGAACGAGGCTCACAAATCTCTCCTCTCCATCCACCCTGGGAGTACGAAGATGTATCAGGACCTTAAGCAAGCTTATTGGTGGACTCGAATGAAGCGCGAGATCGCTCAATTCGTGAATGAATGTGATGTCTGCAGAAGAGTGAAGGCAGAACACCAAAGGCCACCAGGTCTCCTCCAACCTCTTGCCATTCCAGAATGGAAGTTTGACCACATTGAAATGGACTTCCTGACTGGGTTTCCAAAGTCCAAGCGTGGCAATGATGCTATATTTGTTGTGATCGACAAGCTCACCAAAGTGGCTCACTTTCTGCCTATCAAAGAGTCGATCACTGCAGCTCAATTGGCGGAACTCTATACCTCTTGCATTGTCTCTCTGCACAGTATTCCTCAAGTGATCTCTTCAGACCATGGCAACATCTTTACCTCCAAGTTTTGGGATTCTTTTCAGAAGGCCATGGGCACTCACATCCGCTTCAGCACTGCTTTCCATCCTCAAACAAGCGGTCAAGTCGAGCGTGTCAACCAAATTCTTGAAGATATGCTCAGGGCTTGTGTGATCTCCTTCGGCATGAAGTGGGAGGATTGTCTTCCTTATGCTGAATTCTCCTACAATAATAGTTTTCAAGCAAGTTCGGGCAAGGCCCCTTTTGAAATTCTGTATGGCAGGAAGTGCCGTATCCCTCTCAACTGGTCTGAAACCGGTGAACGTCAGCTTTTGGGTAATGACTTAATCACAGAGGCAGAAGAAATGTGCAAAGTCATTCGTGATAACCTCAAAGCAGCGCAATCCCGCCAGAAGAGCTACTATGATAGTAAGCACCATGATTTGGCTTTCGAGATCGGAGATCATGTTTACCTCCGTGTCTCTCCTATGAAAGGTACTCGTCGCTTCGGTATCAAAGGGAAGCTTGCCCCTAGATACGTGGGACCTTTCAAGATTGTCAGCAAGAGAGGCGACCTCGCCTATCAGCTCGAGCTTCCTTCAAACTTTGCAAATGTTCACGACGTGTTCCATGTCTCTCATCTTCGAAAGTGTTTCAAGACTCCTGACCGCACCGTCAACTTCGAGGACATTAAGCTCCAAGAATATCTCTCTTATCGTGAGCACCCAGTTGCTATTATGGAAGAGACTGAACGCAAGACTCGCAACAAGTCAATCAAATTTCTCAAAGTCAAGTGATCACACCATTCTGACCATGAAGCTACCTGGGAACGCGAGGATCACCTCCGTTCTGAGTACCCGGAGTTCTTTCAGTCCTAGATCTCGGGACGAGATCTTTTCGTAGTGGTGGAGTGTTGTAACGCCCCGGATGTAACTTTCCCTATTTGTACTCCTACTCTTGCCGTTTCCGACGTTAAGTTATATTTATTTCTCGGGTTCGGGTCTTTGTCTCCGTGTGTTGTTATCGTTGTCATGCATCTCATATCATGTCATCATGTGCATTGCATTTGCATACGTGTTCATCTCATGCATTTGAGCATTTTCCCCGTTGTCCGTTTTGCATTCCGGCGCTTCGTTCTCCTCCGGTGGTCATTTCTAGCTTTCTTTCGTGTGTGGGGATTAAACATTTCCGGATTGGACCGAGACTTGCCAAGCGGCCTTGGTTTACTACCGGTAGACCGCCTGTCAAGTTTCGTATCATTTGGACTTCGTTTGATACTCCAACGGTTAACCGAGGGACCGAAAAGGCCTCGTGTGTGTTGCAGCCCAACACCCCTCCATTTTGGCCCAAAACCGACCAAACTCTGCTCCATGTCCTAGAGCGTTCGATCAAGATCGCATGGCCGAAAACCGCACCTCATTTGGACTCTCCTAGCTCCACTTATGTCTATAAATACACCCCCCTTCGTTTTCGGATCTCTCTCTCCCCGAAACCCTAGTCTAAAAAACAGATCTCCGCCGCACCGGACGTGTCCGGCCCACGCCGGACAACGTCCTATCCACCGCGCCGCCACTCACCAACCGCCACCTACCGCGCCGCCGGCCCGGGAGGCCCACGCCCGGCCCCCGCGAGCCCGCACCGCTTGCCGCCGCCTGCCTCAAGCCGCGCCGCCGCCGCCCGCCTCTTCCCCGCCTCCGGCAGCCGGCGCCGCCGCCCGCGCCTCCACGCCGCCATCGCCGCCCGCCGCGCGCCGGCCGGCCGCGCCTCGCCCCGCCCGCGGCCGCCGCCTCCTTCACCGACGTCCTTCGGCCTCCTCCACCCCGGCCTCTCCTTCCCCGCGGCAAGTCCGGCGACGAAACTCCGGCGTGAACAGTGTTTCCGGCGACTTCGTAATCCGTGCCGATCTGGATCTTAGAAGATTCCGGTTGACTTTTTCCTCAAAAACCCTAATTTTTATGCCTACTTTGACCTGCCATAACTTTGGATCCGTAGCACCGATTTGGACATATAGCATATCAAAATGTTTGTCTCGACGAGTACATCATTTCATTCCATTGCATAATTTTCATTTGAGCTCATCTTGATGCCCGAAATGTTGTTAGAAGGAGGCTTCGTGAGTTAGTTGTCAGATGTGCTAGTTCATCTTAGACTTTTGTCATTTTTGCCATGATTAATGTGTGCATGATATGCCTGTGAGTCCTTCATATGTTTTGTTAAGGATTTTGTCTTCTTTCCAGAGGTGCAACCCATGCATTTTTAGGATGTGTGTGGTGACTTGTGCAAGCTTGCAAAGAGAGGCACCCGGGAAATCTGTTTTCAGAGACTTAGTAGTTTTCACTAAGTCTGGGATTATCTAGTTCATGATGCCATATGTTCAGCTTGTTTCCTAGTGATCCGTGCCTCTTTTGAGGATGATCAGTTAAGGTGTTTTGTTAATCATGTCATGCTCTATCCATCCATATCTTTATTTGCAATTATGGAGCACCCTAGCTTGAGTCAATCGAGCTCTACTTTTGCTTCGTTTTGAATCTGGGCAGATCGTCAACTCGTTTGCGATTTTGCCGATGTTATTGTAGTTGATCCGTGCATGCTATGCCATTGTTCTTGCCATGTATAGCTTGTATTTTGTGCCTTCTTTATGGATGTATGCTTTCCTTGCCATGACTTGCACCATAGTGAGTGCATCGAGCTTGTTTACATGCCTTCGTGAGTTATATTTCAGCATGTCTCAGTTTTCACTAAGTCTGAAAACTGAATGTGTTTTAGCTATGTTCGTGTGCCCGTTAGTATATTTTGTGATCCCTTTTGACCCCAGGTCACTTAGGGACTTTTGTTAAGCTTGTTGAGTAGCTCCATTCCATGTTCTTACTTGTCTTAATCAGGTCATGCATCATGTTGTTTTGTTGCTCCGAAGAGGGCTTCGTGATCTGAAATTTCAGACAAGTGTTAATGTCACTAAGTGTGGAATCTGTTTTGCATTTGCGTTTTTGCCATGCTTGTTTGAACCTCATAATGGATGAATTGGCCGTGGCTCAGTGCTAGTCTTTTGTTAAGCATCTTGTGTGCATCCCTTCCATGTATTTTGTTGTCATGTTTGGTGGCTGTAGCATGTTCATTTCATTGCGTTTAGATGCCTACTTGCTGTAAATCGCAGACCGGTGTCATTTTTGAAACGCTTGCCATTTCCAAACCATAACTCCGATTCCGGCGTTCTTTATATCGTTTTCAAGCGATTTTATCTCATCTTTCCAGTGGCACCCTTGGAATTCCAAGTTGAGACCAGGTTCATGCATTTCCTGTCATATCTTGCATTTTGCATCCCGCATAGCATATCATCATTTCATCATATTGCTTGGTCTTGCACGTGGTTGATTGTATCCTTGTTGCTTGCTTGTCTTGTTTGGGTAGATCCGGGAGACGAGTTCGCTACCGAGGAGCCCATTGAGTTTGCTTGTGAGGATCCAGTCAACTCTGACAACTGTGCAGGCAAGATGATTATACCCTCGAAATCACTACTATCTTTGCTATGCTAGTTTGCTCGCTCTTGCTATGCCAATGCTACGATGCCTACCTTTTGCTTGTCAGCCTCCCAATTGCCATGTTGAAACCTCTAACCCACCATGTCCTAGCAAACCGTTGATTGGCTATGTTACCGCTTTGCTCAGCCCCTCTTATAGCGTTGTTAGTTGCAGGTGAAGATTGGAGGTCGTTTCTTGTTGGAACATCTTTTATTTACTTTTTGGGATATCATTATGTTGCTATGTTATCTTAATGCATCTATATACATGGTAAAGGGTGGAAGGCTCACCCTCTCGCTTAGTGTTTTGTTCCACTCTTGCCGCCCTAGTTTCCGTCATATCGGTGTTATGATCCCGGATTTTGCGTTCCTTACGCGGTTGGGTTATAATGGGAACCCCTTGATGTTTCGCCTTGATTAAATCTTGTCCAGCAATGCCCAACATTGGTCTTACCATTTGCCGCCTAGCCTTTTCTTTCCCTTGGGTTCTGCAGACTCAAGGGTCATCTTATTTTAACCCCCCCGGGCCAGTGCTCCTCTGAGTGTTGGTCCAACCTAGAGCACCGTGCGGGGCCGTCCCTCGGCAACTTGGGTTACGTTGGCTCCCGTATGCTTAGCTTATCCGGTGTGCCCTGAGAACGAGATATGTGCAGCTCCTACCGGGATTTGTCGGCACATCGGGTGTTGTTGCTGGTCTTGTTTTAACCTGTCGAAGTGTCTTGAGTTACCGAGATACCGAGTCTGATCGGAATGTCTTGGGAGGAGGTCTATTCCTTCGTTGGCCGGGAGAGCTTGTCAAGGGCTAAGTTGGGACTCCCCTGCAGGGTTTGAACTTTCGAAAGTCGTGCCCGCGGTTATGGGAAGATGAGAATTTGTTAATGTCCGGTTGTAGATAACTTGAACCTTAATTAATTAAAATGAATCAACTGAGTGTGTTACCGTGATGGCCTCTTCTCGGCGGAGTCCGAGAAGTGGACACAGTGTTGGAGTTATGCTTGCGCAAGTTGTTCCTCTAGATTCTCGCTCGCGCCTTGCCTCCTTTTCTCGCTCTCTTTTGCGAATAAGTTAGTCACCATATATGCTAGTCGCTTCCTGCAGCTCCACATATATTTGCCTTATCCTTCCTATAAGCTTAAATAGTCTTGATCGCGAGGGTGCGAGATTGCTGAGTCCCTGTGGCTCACAGATTACTATTACACTAGATGCAGGTCCAGCTGATTCCGCTCCAGGTGACGAGTACGAGCTCAAGTGGGAGTTCGACAAGGACTCTCAGCGATACTACATGTCTTTTCCTGATGATCAGTAGTGGTGCCTAGTTGGGGTTTGATTCGGGGCCTTGTCGCATGTTGGGTTTTCTTCTATTTTGGCGCCGTAGTCGGGCCATGAGTGTTTGTATGATGGATGTTATTTATGTACTCTGATGTGACGTGGCGAGTGTAAGCCAACTATGTATCTCCCCCTTTTATTATGTATTACATGGGATGTTGTAATGATTGCCTGACTTGCGACATTGCTTTCAATGCGGTTATGTCTCTAAGTCGTGCCTCGACACGTGGGAGCTATAGCCGCATCGAGGGAGTTACAGATGTATAACGGTCACACTGGTTAGAACAAATGGAGCATTGAATGGTTCACAAGAACCAAGGGGTTTGTGCAAGCCGCATTTGCAAATGGCCAGAGGAAAACCTGGTGCCCCTGCTTCCGGTGCGGCAATTGGGAAAAGAGGACATATGCTGAAATGGGCAAACACCTACAGAAGAGTGGTTTTACGCCCGATTATACAGTGTGGACATTTCATGGTGAGTCTGCCCAACGTGATCGAGCCGAGGTGGATCGTCGTCACACCGACGAGCATGGTACCGGGATGGAAAACATGGTGCAAGACTATGATGATTCTCGGGATTCGGACGAGGAGATGGAGTAATCTACAAAGGCCTTCAATGAAATGTTGGAGTCTTCAAAACGTCCGCTCCACGAGCACACTGAGCTTTGTCAGTTGGATGCCATCTCACAAGTAATGGCTCTGAAGGATTAGTTCAACTTGGGCAGAGAATGCGACGACGCAATTATGACAGTATTTGGACGCTTTCTACCCAAAGGCCATGTAATGCTTGCGAACCTGTACCTGTCGGACAAAATCCTCCGTGCATTGAAGATGCCCTATGAGAAGATACATGCCTGTGAGAAAGGATGTGCCATATTTAGGATTGACTATGCGAACTTGAACTACTGTCCCATTTGCATGTCTTCCAGGTATATTGCGGTAGGCAACGGTATGGGTGAGAAGACATAGGACAAAATCCCCGTCAGTGTTCTTCGGTATATGCCAATCGTACCAAGACTTCAACGTCTTTTCATGGTCGAAGAGACGGCCAGACAGATGACATGGCACAAAACAGGCAAAAGAACTGAACTAGATGCAGATGGGAATCTGATGATGGTACACACATCGGATGGTGTTGCGTGGAAAAAGTTTGATGAATTACATGCTGACAAAGTGGCAGATCTGAGGCATCCTCGAGTCGGCATCAGCACAGATGGGTTCAATGTGTTTGGTATGACGGTAGCCCAATACAGTTGTTGGCCCGTATTTTTCTTTCCACTCAATCTTCCCCAGACATATTATGCAAAGAAAGAACGTTTTCCTGACGTTGATAATTCCAGGGCCCAACTATCCGGGGAAAATATGAATGTGTACATGCAGCCGCTTAAGTACGAATTGCAAGAAGCTCGGGATAATGGGTTCAAGACATACGACGCCTATAGCAAACAGAACTTCATAATGCATGTTTGGTACATGTACTCGACGCATGACTTGCCGGCGTATGCGCTATTCATTGGCTGGTGTGTGCATGGAAGGTTCCCGTGCCCCACATGCAAGGGAGCTCTTGAGTTTTGTTGGCTTTAGGCCGGTCGCAAGTTTTCTTGCTTCGACATGCGTAGACAGTTCCTGGATCCTCTCCATAAGTTCAGGAAAGACAAGAAGAACTTCATCAGAGGTAGAGTTGTCAAAAACTCTGCACCACCTGCATTGACAGGCCAACAGACCCTGGATCAGTTAAACGCTCTCGAGCCAGATCCAGAGCGTCCAGGGTACTTCAAGGGGTATAATTCTAAGCACGCCTGGACTCACAAAACATGCTTATGGGATCTGCCTTACTTCAAAGACCTCCTTTGCCCACACAACATCGACGTGATGCACACTGAGAAGAATATCGCCGAGGCACTTTTTGGTACATTGTTCGGCATAGATGGAAGTCAAAGGATAATACTAAGGCTAGAGTCGATCTGGAGGCGCTATGTGATAGGCCGTTACAAAACATGAAAGACTGAAAGAAAGCAGAAATGGACGAAGCCAAAGGCAATGGTTCAATCTTGGAAGGCCAGCTATGAGGGAAATTATCTTGTGGGTGAAGATGTAGTTGATGTTCCCCGATGGGTATGCAGCAAATCTAAAGAGGGGAGCGAGTCTTGATAAATTGAAGATATTTGGTCTCAAGAGTCATGATTGGGTAATGTCGGTGATGTTGCGTGGCTTCATTCCTGAGGATGAATGGCTAGTACTGGCAGAACTCAGTTATTTCTTTCGTGTTCTTTGTGCGAAAGAACTATCGCCTGGCGTGCTAGAAGAAATGGAAGAGTTGGCACCGGAGTTGATCTGCAAGTTAGAGAAGATCTTTCCACCGGGCTTCTTTAATCCAATGCAGCATTTGATTTTGCATCTCCCGACCGAGGCAAGATTGGGGGGCCCGTGCAAAATCGTTGGTACTACCCAACTAAGAGGACGAAGAAGACGCTTCGAGAAAAATGTAAAAATAAACGTAGAATTGAAGCATCGATGGCTGAGGCATTCATCACTGAGGAGGCGGCAAACTTCATGATAGCACACTACGAAGGCAAAAATTGTCATTTGCATAATCCGAAACCTTGGTACAATGCTGACGACCCTAAAAAGGGTGGATCCAACCTCAGCCTATTCAAAGGGAATCTCGCACCAGCCAGTGTTTCAAATCCAGTATCTTTGGATAACGAAGAATGGCAGACCATTTCGTTGTATATCTTCAACAACCTGATAGAAGTGCGGCCGTACATCGAGTAAGTTCTCGGTACATTGTTTTGCAACTTCTATTTCCTTTGAACTGCTCTTATTCCTGGATATTTCATACAGTCGATACGTTGCCATATTCTCGTATGGAGCGGTGATCCAAAAGGATTCCGTCGAAGAGTATGAGCTTCTCGCAAAGCAAGGAGGCGGCTAACTCGGTTTCATCTCTTGGTTCAAACAAACGGTAATTTCTATTAGACAATTTCATTTCATTCGCTAATTTGTGCGTAATGCAACAATCCTTTCATATTAAACTTGTAGGCTAATTCAAAGTCTATGGACGCCGAATTGAGACAAGTCATTAATGGTTTTGACTATGAGGTCCGTTCATTTGACAAATACGACATCAACGGGTATCACTTTCGTACCTATGGCAAAGAGATATTTATGGCCGACCGAAAGTCTACAAATTGTTGTGTATCTGCTATCGACGAAGGAGGTACTGAGTATTATGGGAGAGTTGAAGCAATTTATGAACTTCTATTCTATGGTGAAAACCCACCGAATGTCATAGTCTTCAAATGTTATTGGTTTCAGCCGAAGGAGACCAGAAGGAGTCATGAACATATAGGGCTAGTTGAAATCAACCAAAGCACCCATTTAGATGTTCCTGATGTCTATATTATGGCTCAACAGGCGACCCAAGTATTCTATCTACCGTGGGCCTGCCAAACTAATCCAAATCTAAAAGGTTGGGATGTCGTTTATGAAGTGCCGCCATGTGCTAGACTTTCTCCCCCAAAGGAAGAGGATTATGAACCTCACATTAACCCAGGCACATATGAAGGAGAATTCTTCCAAGAGGCGCATCTTTCCAAAAAGCGTTTCAAGAACCACTATACTTCACCCCAAAACATTGAAGTAGACACCGACAGTGTATCCGACATCACCCCAGAGGAGGAACAAGAAGAGCCGGAACAAGAAGAGGTTACTGCTGCGGATGACCTGTCAATGCTTGACCGATTACGTCAAGGTGGCCTTGCACATGTTGATGCCACTGAACCCTATGAGCATGTCATTGATTATAGTGATGATGATGATTATGCATTTATTGATGATACCGATCGAGATTATTAGTAGTGTCAGGTATTCAATTTTTTATGTTGTACTTGATGATGATACACTTAAGTGATATACATATTATTATTCATGTCGGTATTTTTTTATGTTGTACTAATTTCGTTTATTCTTTGTCATGGCAGGTGTTGAAAGATGGTGGGCGCTGGTCGGGAGCGCGCCGAGGCCCCTACTTCGTCGGCGCGTGGTGTGAGGTCTTCCATTCCACACGCACCTCTCCGCCGAGCGTTGCTGGACAGTGCCGGGCCCTTCTTTGTCGACCACGGTGCCCAGCAGGGGACGAGGTAAGAAGAAGAGTGGAGGTGGAGCACGTGGTTGCGGGAGAGGAGGTAGGGTGACTGCTATGGCGCCTTCCTCGCCGCCACCCCCAGCTGTTGCACCCGAGCACGTGACTGCTAGGGTGGACTCGTCCGAGGAGGAGGCTACACCGACTCCGGTCCATGAGCCTCCAGTCCACGGGTCTTCGGCCCACGAGCCTCGAGTCGACGGGACTTCGGCCCACGAGAGTTCGGCCCACGAGACCCAGGAGGAGCACACGTCTGGATGGGGTACCGGGCGGGATCAGCCTGAGGAGCCGAGTGGCCATACTGATGATGGCGGGGAGCCGACTGATATTGAGGAGGAGGGGGGCACCGTTTACCAGCTTGGTTGTACACGGCTCCCGTCCGTGCCGGTGGCCCGCGAGCGGAGGTGGTTGATTTTCCCTGATGGGGAGAGGTAAGTGCATTTAATATTTTTGTACCTTATGCATTCACATTTCTTCAAATAACTAATGTGTTGGCCTTGTCATGCTGCAGGGGTTGGGACCACCATCGTAGTGTCCGCCGGCCCAACTCCGTCCTTGGAGTTCTTTGTCGGCAAAACTTCCCGGGGTTTGTCACGTTGCCTGGTGAGGGTCGGCTTCCAGAGCTTGGATTGAGTTGGGAGCACTACTTGGCTGCCTCGGCCCCGCCGGGTGAGATTATCGATGATGTCTTGTGCAAGACGAGGGGGCAGACGTTGTGATCAGAAAGTTCTGGGTAATTTCTCCTTTACACAATTAAAAATCTTCAACTAGCTAGTTATTAATTGTACTAATCAATATTATCTCATTAGATTGCACACATTCTACAGGTGTGAGGAGGGATACGAGGAGGAAGCGGCAAATGTTATCGATGACGTCTGCAAGCGCCTACTATAGAACTTACGACACGAGGCTCGGGTGCAGGCTGTTCGAGACTACTACGCCTCGCGTGGTATCAAGAAGAACAAGCCGGTGTTCCGCGAGAAGTTCTTGAGTAATGAGCAGTACATGAAGGTAATTCTTAAAGCCTTGTACTTACTTCCTTCATTTAGTAATTCATATCCGTAGCGCTCAAGTTTCTATTTGCTAACTTAGGCCCCTCCGAGATGGTGTGCGGATCGAATGAATTGTTGGGATGTGTTGGTCAACGAGTGGTGCTCAAATGAATGGCTAGCCCTCCACAACGAGGCCAAGGACAAACGTGCCCAAATGGAAGGTGTGCCACACCATCAAGGCAGCTCCAACTTATTTCAGTTCGGGCGGAACTGGGTATGTGGTTTCCTTCATGATTCATGCAATTCATTCATCATGCTTGCTTTAGCCCTTTAATTACTAATTAACTTTGTATGCCATGGCCCACACTAGCCCTTACAAGAAAGTCAAGGCATTCTCCGCATCTGACCTCGATGATCCGAATAACTTCACCAACATCTCCTCCCACAACAAGCTCGTGCAATATAGAGATCAGGGGAAGGCGTGGAAAGGGGAGGACTTTAACTCGAGCCAGGGTCCCATTGATACAGAGCTGCTGATGATATCTAGTGGCGGGAGGTCCCATGGCTCCATAGCCATGGGAGATGGACTTATCCGTTGTCCTAGCACTCTCCCAGAGATCAAGGCGCGCCAGTCGAGCTCCGCTCCTGAGATAAGGCCTCGTGAACGTCCAGTCCAACTCGCCTTCAAGGTTAGTTATACGTACTCATTGTGTGCGCTTCCATCAATGATTACAAATGGTCATGTGAGTGGTGTTGCATGCTGTTATACAGAGTGAGAGAGATAGAACGGAGAAACTTCTGGCGGAGGCGGCGGAGAGGCAGCGGGAGTTGGAGGAGAGGACGACAAAGATGTTGGAGGAGGAGAGGGCACGGAATGACATGCAAGCAAGGGCCATGTACGAGATCCTTGTGGTAAGTTTCTTCTGCAGATTAGCCAAAACATTCATGTAGTGTTTGTCTCATTACTAACTAGTATGACTGTGTTTGTCAAAACCAAATGTGCAGTCTGTGTGTGAGAAGTCCGGTCAGACCGCTCCGCCGATGCCAGTGATTGCTCCTGGGACCACGATGAGTTTAATCTGAATGGACATTACTTGCTAGTCTTAACATTTGAGTGTCATCATGGTAACGAGACATTAGTAATGATCATTGGTGCAACGTAACTCCATGATCACGGTAAGTTTCTCTAGTGTTTTGCTTAACAACTGCATAAAGACCTATACTTAGCTTTATTTCCTCCAATATGCTTACCATAATGACCTAGAGTTAGCTTCTTTTCCTCCAAAATGACTTAATAAGCTTACTGACCTCCAAAACCATCCATTTTACCTAAGTTAGCTCTAAAACGATTTGTACTTAGCTTACTTATGTCAAAAATTGGATAATTAGCTTAGTTAGCTCATAAACGATCCATTTTACCTAAGTTAGCTCTAAAATGACCCATTTTACCTTAGTTAGCTTATAAATGATCCAGTTTATCCAAGTTAGCTCTAAAATGACCCATTTTACCTAGATTAGCTCCTAAATGATCCATTTTACCAAGATTAGCTCCTAAATGATCCATTTTACCTACCTTAGCTTTAAAATGACCCATTTCACCTAGGTTAGCACCAAAATGACCCATCTTACCTAGGTTAGCTCCAAAATGACCCATCACATGTAGGTTAGCTCTAAAATGATGCTTTTTACTAAGTTAGCTCATAAACGGTCCATTTCAACTAAGTTAGCTCATAAACGATCCATTTCACCTAAGTTAGCTAAAAAACGATCCATTTCATTACATGATCCGTTTCACCTAAGTTAGCACAAAAATGATCCATTTCACCTTAGTTAGCTCAAAAAACGATCCATTTCACCTTAGTTAGCTCATAAACGACCCATTTCACTAAGTTAGCTCATAAATGATCCATTTCACCTAAGTTAGCTAAAAAGGATCCATTTCACCTTAGTTAGCTCAAAAACGATCCATTTCACCTTAGTTAGCTCATAAACGTCCTATTTCAACTAAGTTAGCTCATAAATGATCCATTTCACCTAAGTTAGCTCAAAAACGATCCATTTCAACTTAGTTAGCTCAAAAATGATCCATTTCACCTTAGTTAGCTCATAAATGACCCATTTCAACTAAGTTAGCTCATAAATGATCCATTTCACCTTAGTTAGCTCATAAACCACCCATTTCAACTTAGTTAGCTCATATATGATCCATTTCACCTAAGTTAGCTCATAAATGACATATTCTTCTTGTTCTAGTCTTCTTCTTGTTCTAGTCACCTATATATTTCTAACTTTCTTATTTTCCATTTTGCAGATTTCATTCACTTCATGGAAGCTAGCTTGCTATGATGGAGTGCTTGTTTTTTCTTTGATGAAACCTTGCATTGTATCTAGCTTGCTATGATGGAACTTGCTATCTTGATGAAACTTTGCATTGTAATATGTATATGGATGGAAGAATGTGTATGGATGGAACTTGATGGAACTTGCTTATGTATGAATGGATGAAACTTAATTATGTGCTGGATATGTGATATGTTTGCTGTTAAATAGCCCTGTGAAATATATCTATATATGTCATATATATTTGCTATGAAAATTGTTGGATTAAAAAAACAGAAAAAGAGCCAATATGCAGGCTCTTTGCCGTCTGCCACCGACGACAACGGGCTCTTTGCCATCAGTCGCGCACGGCAAAGAAGCCATGTGGCAGCCAACAGTGCTTCCTGGGAGCTGACCCATTTGGTCAGTTTGCCTACAATGGCAGACGGCAAAGAGTAAACAATTTTGCCGTCAGCGGCGGATGGCAAAGACCTGCCATGTAGTGATGTCTAGCTGACATCATACGGCGGACGGCAAAGGCAGGACAAATTTTGCCTTCAGCGGCGGACGACAAAGGCCTGCCATTAACCACCTAACGGACTAACGGCGAAATTTTTGCCGTCTGCTTTCTTTGCCGTCTGCTGCTGATGGCAAAGGCCCCTTTGCCGTCAGCCGCGTAAAGCAGATGACAAAGTAGCTCTTTGCCGGACATTACTTTGCCGGAGCCTTTTGCCGTCCGTGGCAGAAAGCAAAGACCTTTGCCATCCCGCCATTCATGCCTTTGCCATCCGCCGTGGAAGATGGCAAAGTAGCTGATTCCTGTAGTGATTGTCATATGATCTCTTATGCTAAAGTAACAATTCAATCACAATTTCAAGTATGAATCATAAACTTCATTGAGAACCAACAAACACTAATCTCAGGTGAGGGAGTCATGGATTAGGGGTCTCCGGACAGCCGGACTATATCCTTTGGCCGGACTGTTGGACTATGAAGATACAAGATTGAAGACTTCGTCCCGTGTTCGGATGGGACTCTCCTTGGCGTGGAAGGCAAGATTGGCGGTATGGATATGTATATCTCCTCCCTTGTAACCGACTATGTATAACACTAGCCCCCTCCGGTGTCTATATAAACCAGAGGGTTTAGTCCGTAGGACAACAGACAATCATACCATAGGCTAGCTTCTAGGGTTTAGCCTCTTTGATCTCGTGGTAGATCAACTCTTGTAATACTCATCATCAAGATTAATCAAGCAGGACGTAGGGTATTACCTCCATCGAGAGGGCCCGATCCTGGGTAAACATCGTGTCCCCTGCCTCCTGTTACCATCTGCCTTAGACGAACAGTTCAAGACCCCCTACCCGAGATCCGCCGGTTTTGACACCGACATTGGTGCTTTCATTGAGAGTTCCACTGTGCCGTCACCGTAGGGCTTGATGGCTCCTTCGATCATTGGTAACGATGCGGTCCAGGGTGACGTTTTCCTCCCAGACAGATCTTCATATTCGGCGGCTTCGCACTGCGGGCCAACTCGCTTGGCCATTCGGAGCAAATCAAGAGGTACACCCCTGGCCGTCAGGTCAGGTTTGGAAACTTAAACTACACTGCCGACATCTGCGGAGACTTGATCTTCGATGGATTCAAGCCCATGTCAGGTGCGCCACATGATCGCGACGAGCATGATTTAGCTCTGCCGTCAGACAGTGTTCGGGAGATCACACCTACAACTACTCCGGTCTTCAATCCGGAGCAAATTGCACCATCTGAGGACGGGTGGATAGACCCCACCGTGGAGGCCGCACTCTCAATGGCGATGGAGCCGGATACTGACGTCACCCCTTACGAGAGCCGTGTTACCGAACCACTAGATTCGTCTCCGGCCATGGACTCCAAGCCGCCTACGCCCATGCCTCTCGAATTTGATTGGGCGCCGATCATGGAGTTCACCTCTGCGGATATCTTTCAGCACTCACCTTTTGGCGACGTGCTAAATTCATTAAGGTCGCTCTCCTTGTATGGAGAACCTTGGCCGAACTATGTTCGGCTAGAATGGGATGCGGACGACGAAGAAATTCGCTCCCCACCCACCACCCACTTAGTAGCCACTGTCGACGATTTAACTGACATGCTCGACTTCGACTTCGAAGACATCGACGGTATGGACGACAATGCAGGACACGATCAGGAACCACCGCCCACAGGGCGCTGGACCGCCACCTCATCATATGATATATACATGGTGGACACCCCCAAAGAACACAATGGCGATGAGACAGCGGGGGATGGCCCCACCAAGAAACAACCCAAGCGCCGACGTTAGCGGCGCCGCTCTAAGTCCCGCCATAGCAAAAGTAGTGATACCGGCACAAGAGACAATAACACTCCGGATAGTGCCGAAGACAACAACAATCCCCTCCAGCACGATTTAGAGCGGGAGAGTGAACAAGCTAGCCCTCCAGAGCAGGCAAAAGATGGAGAATCAGAGGAGGACAATTACATTCCTCTCTCCGAAGATGAGGTGAGCCTCGGCGACGAAGAATTTATCTTGCTTGAGGATCTCGTCGTGCAGGAGCGCTTCAAGCGCAGGCTTATGGGCACAGCAAACAACTTGAAGAAAAAGCAACAACAACTTCAAGCAAACCAAGATTTGCTAGCAAATAGATGGACCGAAGTCCTTGCGGCTGAGGAATACGAACTAAAGCGCAGGTTGCTACCTCACCTCGAGGAGGAAGCATTAAAACCTACATCACCAGTGTACGATGCGGCTGACCGGCCACCTCCTGGCCGAGCTAGAGAGGCGTTTCAGCCTGAAGTTCAGCCTGCACCCCGCCGCCACAAAAATACCAAGGCCCGGGGCAACACACGGGACCTGCGAGACGTATTGGAAAGCAGGGCAAAACATGCAAGGTCGATATATGGGTCAAAGGGGCGTGCACCAACGCGCGACGATGACCGTCATGCCGGATAAACTAAAAGTAAATCTGGCCAGGCCGAACACAGTAGACAAGACTCATATGAACTGCATCGTAATATAGCCCGGCACAGAGGCGCCGCACACCCCCTATGCTTCACTAATGAAGTTATGGATCACGAATTCCCGGACGGTTTTAAACCCGTAAATATCGAATCGTATGATGGTACAACAGATCCTGCTGTATGGATTGAAGATTTCCTCCTCCATATCCACATGGCTCGCGGTCATGATCTACATGCCATAAAGTACCTCCCACTTCAACTCAAAGGACTAGATCGGCATTGGCTGAATAGCTTGCCAGCAGACTCTGTCGGCAGTTGGGAGGATTTGGAAGACGCATTCCCTGACAACTTCTAGGGCACTTATGTGTGACCACCGGATGCTAATGACTTGAGCCATATAACTCAGCATCCAGGGGAATCGACCAGGCAATTCTGTACACGGTTCCTAACCAAGAAAAACAAAATTGTTGACCGTCCGGATGTAGAGGCCTTAGCGGCATTGAAGCATAACATCCGTGACGAGTGGCTCGCCCGACACCTCGGCCAGGAGAAGCCAAAATCTATGGTAGCCCTCACGACACTCATGACCCGCTTTTTCGCGGGCGAGGATAGCTGGCTGGCTCGCAGCAACAACACATCAACGAATCCGGGCACTTCAGATACCAAAGATGCCAATGGCAGACCACGCGTAACAGACAAAAGCGCCACAACAATGGCGATAACGCCGATGATACGGCAGTCAATGCCAGATTCAGAGGCTCTAGATCCGGTCAGCAGAAAAAGCCATTTAAAAGAAGTACTCCGGGCCCGTCCAGTTTGGATCGCATACTCGATCGCTCGTGTCAAATACACGGCACCCCTGATAAGCCAGCCGATCACACTAACAGAGAATGCTGGGTGTTCAAGCAGGCCGACAAGTTGAATGCCGAAAACAAAGACAAGGGGCTGCATAGTGATGACGAGGAGGAGCCCCGGCCACCGAACACGGGAGGATAGAAGAGGTTCCCCCCACAAGTGAAGACAGTAAACATGATATACGCAACCCAGATTCCCAAGAGGGAACGGAAGCGTGCACTAAGGGACGTCTATGTGATGGAGCCCGTCGCTCCAAAATTCAACCCATGGTCCTCCTCTCCGATCACCTTCGATCGCAGGGACCACCCCACTAGTATCCTTCATGGCGGATCCTCCGCATTGTTCCTAGACCCCATCATCGACAGATTTCACCTCACTCGAGTCCTTACGGACGGCGGCAGTAGCCTGAACCTGCTCTATCAGGATACAATGCGGAAAATGGGTATAGATCCCTCGAGGATTAAACCCACCAAAACCACCTTTAAGAGCGTCATCCCAGGTGTAGAGTCCCATTGCACGGGCTCAATAACACTGGAAGTGGTCTTCGAAGCTCCAGACAACTTCCGAAGCGAGGAGTTAATCTTCGATATCGTCTCGTTCCGCAGTGGCTATCACGCACTGCTCGGGTGAACCGCATTTGCAAAATTCAATGCGGTACCGCATTACGCATACCTCAAGCTCAAGATGCCAGGACCTAGGGGGGTCATAACAGTCAATGGAAACACAGAATGCTCGCTCCGCATGGAAGAGCATACTGCGGCCCTCGCAGTAGAAGCACAAAGCAGCCTTTTTAGGCAAACCACCAATTCAGTGATACAGCCCCCGGGCACCGTCAAGCGAGTCCGGAGTAACCTGCAATAGGATCGCCTGGCACGTTCAGAGCTCGCCTAGCAATCCGGGCCCCGTCCCAGTCCCAGTCAAGCGACGAAATCCGTGCCGCACGTACATAATTACGCACTGAAAATACCATGGGCATAGGCGGGGGCACGATCAGGGCACGTCCTGCAATGCGGCTTAACCACCCTAGGGGTTGCATACCTTTATCATTTTTTCTCTTTCAGGACCTTACTCTCTAGAAGCCCTTTCCGGTAGTATGATTGCCGGACACATTACGGGAAGGAACAACCAAGGAGGCAAGAAGCTAAGACATACAAGGGAACCCCCAGGTGGTATCTAATAACAACCGATATACCCGCTTTTTACTTCCCATACACAACTTTCCCTTGGATAGAAAATGCCAAATAGTCCTATTCTTTGCTTATTGCACTACTTGTATCAGTATGCTTCGACGTATTATTTAAATAACAATCCATAGCATTAGTCTATTATTACATTATCCATCTTTTTCTTATATGTTCATTTCGACAACATGCACCCGTACATTCTGGTATGGTCAGTACGCCAGGGGCTTTCCGTTTACCCCATAATACGGCGTCAGAAGTCCAAACACTTTCGACAGTGCGGCACCCCGAACTTATAGAATTATATGCATTAGCTTCGAATCATGTCTTGGGTCAATAGTTGGGTTTGCCCGGTTCCCTTGTTTTGGTACCTTACATTCCGCTATAGCGGCTAAGGTAGCGCTGGGAGAACTATTGCGATTGTGTCCCGGTTCTTCCGGACGAGCACCATAGTAGAGAAAGCCGAAAACAGACTGTCATGATAAGGCGAGAGCTGGTCGCTGTTCGAGAGGTCTCGAGTCCTTAAAGTCTTTTTCTGCTTCGGGCATGGAGTCGGCCTTGCACGACTTAGGCGTATATAGCGCCCCAAGTTCGGCCTTCCGAATACTAAGGGCTTCGCCAAAATTTAAAATTGTAGACTTCTATGGCTAAGTGAGAGTGATAAAGCCTTATAGTCCGATTGTCTGGTTCATTGTGCTGAACACCTCCCTCGAAGGACCCAAAATTGGGATAAAGAGTGCTCAGGTTTATCTCGAACACCCCAGTACTAGGTACATGGGGGCAGAAGCCGATGACTGGCCAACTCTCAGATTTTATAAACTGCTGCATAGAAGGTAATATTTTAAATTCAAAAAGCATTGCATAGTGCAAATGAACTCGTTTCACATTATAGGATCACATGAGCATGTTCATTCAAAAATTACATCTCTGGCACATTCCTCCTCCACAAGGCGGGAACCCTTCAGGACACTATCATAATACATTTCGGGGCAACGATGCTCCTTGCACTCCGGTGGCCCCTCCTTCACCAGCTTTACGGCGTCCTGCTTCGCCCAGTGCACCTTCGCCCGGGCAAAAGCCCTGCGCACACACTCGATGCAGACGGACCGCTTTATGACTTCAAGCCATGGGCAGGCATCCACAAGACGCCTCACCAGACTGAATTAGCTGCCAGGCAGGGGATCGCCAGGCCACATCCGGACTACAAGACCCTTCATGGCCTGTTCAGCCACCTTGTGAAGCTCGACCAGTTGCTTCAGTTGGTCGCTCAAGGGCATTGGGTGTTCGGTCCCAGTATACTGAGACCAGAACAACTTTTCTGTCGAGCTTCCCTCCTCAGCTCGGTAAAAATCTGCGTCATCCAGTACACTGCGGGGAAGATCTGTGAACGCTCCTGGGGAGCTCCGAACTCGGGTAAGTAGAAGGAAAGTTTCCTTCACATGCTTGTTTTGCATAATGAATGCCTTACCCGCTGCTATCTTCTTCACCACATCAATTTCCTGGAGGGCCTTGTGGGCTTCAGCCTTGGCGCTCCGGGCGCTTTTGAGCGCCTTCGCAAGCTCGGACTCTTGCGTCTTAGAGTCAAGCTCCAAGGACTCGTGTTTTTTGGCGAGAGCCTCGAGCTCTTGCTACACCTTGCCTACCCAGGCTTCTTGCTTTTCCCGCTCAATGCGCTCCTTGGCCGATTTGTCTTCGGCCTCAGACATCGCCTTCTTCTGGGTCGCCACCTCAGTCATGGCCCCTGGAAAATTCATGATGATCCTATTACTTTACAAACCGAACTTCTTTCTAATGTATAGACAAGGTATTTCTTACCTTGTCTCTCCTCGAGCTGCCTCTTGGTAAGGCCGAGCTCATCCTCAGACCGCTCTAGGTCCTACTTTAGTGCAGCGCCCTCCGTAGTACGTGCAGCAGCGGCCAGCAGTGAAGCCTGCACATGCACACAGACATATTTTCATTAGACTCCTGAGTCATTATTTGATCCTCAATTCGGCATTTCTTCACGAACGCCAAATAGAGCATCAGGGGCTACTGTCTATGCAGTAATATTTTCCTATATTTTGATTGCTTACCCGAAAGCCTGTTAGGAGGCTGGCACAAGCTTCGGTTAGTCCGTTTTTGGCGGACTGAACCTTCTCGATCACCGCACTCATGATAGTGCGGTGCTCTTCGTCGATGGATGCGTCGCGAAGCGCTTCCAGCAAGTTGTCTAGTGCCTCTGGATGGACAGAGGCCACCGGCACGGGCGGCTTGCCCCCTTAACGGGGGATCTCCTGCCAGAGTCCGGAATCATCGAAGGTTCCGGCGCAGTGTTCGGTTGGGGGCCGAACATGGAGCCCGTGGGAGTCTTGCTCCCTTTGCGCCCAAGGTCTGGAAGGTCGCCTCAAGGCGCCCCCAGGACCACCTCCCCTCGGCTGGGTGCCTTCCGAGACAACACCTCGATGTTGTCCGTAGGGCAAGGGGTGGAGGCGGTCGGAAGTGAATCACTATTCATATCCGACAAGACCAAAGAACCGTCCGACGATGATACGTCAAGACGAGCTCGGGACGAACAGCATAATCATATTCGGCATGAGGAGAAGCAGTGCAATAAAACATACCATGAATTACTATGGTATCCGGATACTTATGACTTCGCCGGGGCCTTGTCCCTGGGTAACCACTCGTCGCCGCTGTAGGCGGCCTTCTTGGAGTAGTCCGGAAGGAGGGTCCTTCCCTTCTTGGACCCTTCGGCCTCCCCGGTTGGGGCGGCCTTCCTTTTCTTGTCTCCCCCGGCTAGGGGGAGAAGTTTTCTCTTCCTCCTCCTCGTTTTCATGGGAGGAGTACGCTTCGGAGTCATCGGACGATGAGTCCGATATAACCTCGCACCAGAGACCCTTTCGGGTCCCCATGTTCTTCTTCTTGGCCTTATTCACTGGCACCTTGTAAGGCGCCAGAGCCAGCATCTCCGTTAGGAGAGCGTGTGCAGGATCCTCAGGCAGGGGGGCTAGGCAATCAATCTGCTCCGCTGTCTTTACCCAGTCCTGTTAATGACATGGAAGCTTAGATCCCTCACACAATTAAAGTGGGGCAAATAAATATCCTATGAGATATAAAAACTTACTGGATTGGCATGGCGCTTTGTGCTGAGTTCGCGGTCCTCGGTAAGGGGAGGAGGTACCTCGGTGCCCTTGAACAGCACCTTCCAGACGTCCTTGTGCGTCGTGTCGAAGAGCTCTCGCAGCGTCTGGTGCTTGGCCGGGTCGAACTCCCACAAATTGAACACCCGTCGTTGACACGGGAGGATCTGGCGAAAGAGCATGACCTGGACCACATTGACGAGCTTGATTTTCTTGCTCATCATGTTCTTGATGCAGGTCTGGAGTCCAGTCAGCTCTACCGGAGAACCCTAGGATAGGCCCTTCCCTTTCTAGGAAGTGAGCCGTGTGGGGATTCTGGATCAAAATTCGGGGGCCGCCACCTAGGTGGTGTCGCGTGGCTCAGTGATGTAGAACCACCCCGATTTCCACCCCTTTATGGTCTCCACATAGGAGCCTTCGAGCCAGGTGACGTTAGGCATTTTGCCAACCATGGCGCCTCCGCACTCTGCTTGTTGGCCGACCACCACCTTTGGTTTAACATTGAAGGTCTTCAGCCACAGGCCGAAGTGGGGCCTGATGCGGAGGAAGGCCTCGCACACGACGATAAACACCGAGATGTTGAGGATGAAATTGGGGGCTAGATCATGAAAATCCAGCCCGTAGTAGAACATGAGCCCGCGGACAAACGAGTGAAGGGGAAATCCCAGTCCGCGGACAAATTGGGTAAGGAAAACTACCCTCTTATGGGGTTTGGTCATAGGGATGATCTGCTCCACAGCTGGTAGCCGGTGCGCGATGTCCGCGGCCAGATATCCTACTTCTCGTAGCTTTCTGATGGTCTCCTCCGTGACGGAGGAGACCATCCACTTGCCTCCCGCTCCAGACATGCTTGGAGTGGTTTGAGGAGAAAGACGCGAACTTGGGCGCCGGAGCTCGAGTGTCCGAGAATGGATAAGCAAGGAGGAAGAAGGCGTGGGTAAAAAGGGTGAATCTTTGTCCCTTTATAAGGGCGGAAGAGGCGATGCGCCTCCCCACTTGCCTATTAAAACCGCTTATTCACCGAACACTGTAATTGATGGCGCGGTTGGGTTACCCATACCCGTATTGATGAGAATCTCGTGATAAGGGGACACGATCTCTACTTCAACAAGACGTGTCAAGGAAACCGCCTCGTGATATGTGTAGTGCTGGTTGAGAAAAAACAGTTCGAATAATGACTGGGCCATGGCATGATGTCATGTTGCTAAGCTTGTCAGCAGGTTAGATTTGTGGAAATATTATTCTCTCTACGGTGGTATGTGGAACTTGTTTTGCAGAGCCGGACACTATCCTTGTGTTCAATAGCTTCTATGGAGTATTCCAAGGAAGGACCCGCCTTGCAATGCCGAAGACAAATATGCGCGCCAGACTCATCGTCATTGAAGCCTGGTTCAGCGGCTACTGAGGGAGTCCTGGATTAGGGGGTTTGCGGACAGCCGGACTATATCCTTTGGCCAGACTATTGGACTATGAAGATACAAGATTGAAGACTTCGTCCCGTGTCCGGATGGGACTCTCCTTGGCGTGGAAGGCAAGCTTGGCAGCACGGATATGTAGATCTCCTCCCTTGTAAGCGACTCTGTGTAACACTATCCCCCTCCGGTGTCTATATAAAACGGAGGGTTTAGTCCATAGGACAACATACAATCATACCATAGGCTAGCTTCTAGGGTTTAGCCTCTTCGATCTCGTGGTAGACCAACTCTTGTAATACTCATATCATCAAGATGAATCAAGCAGGACGTAGGGTATTACCTCCATCGAGAGGGCCCGAACCTAGGTAAACATCGTGTCCGCTGCCTCCTGTTACCATCCGCTTTGGACGCACAGTTCGGGACCCCCTACCCGAGATCCGCCGGTTTTGACACCGACATCAGTCATTGAGGCAATTGCAATTTATCATAACATAGGAAAGAGTCAATATAACAGCTTTTCAGCAAGTCCACATACTCAACCATAGCATGAAACATATGGATCCAAATCAGCCCCTTACGAAGCAACGCATAAACTAGGGTTTAAGCTTCTGTCACTCTAGCAACCCATCATCTACTTATTACTTCCCAATGCCTCCCTCTAGGCCCAACAATGGTGCAGTGTCATGTAGTCGACGTTCACATGACACCACTAGAGGGATGACAACATACATATCATCAAAATATCGAACGAATACCAAATTCACATGACTACTTATAGCAAGACTTCTCCCATGTCCTCTGGAACAAACGTAACTACTCGCAAAGCATATTCATTTTCATAATAATAAGGGTATTAATATGCATAATGGATCTGAGCATATGATCTTCCACCAAGTAAACCAACTAGCATCAACTACAAAGAGTAATCAACACTACTAGCAACCCATAGGTACCAATCTAAGGTATTGATACAAAGATTGGATACTAGAGATGAACTAGGGTTTGAGATGAGATGGTGCTAGTGAAGATGTTGATGGAGATTGTTCCCCTACCGATGAGAGGATCGTTGGCGATGACGATGGTGATGATTTCCCCCTCCCGGAGGGAAGTTTCCCCGGCAGAACAGCTCTGCCGGAGCCCTAGATTGGTTCCACCAAGGTTCCGCCTCGTGGCGGCGGAGTTTCTTCCCCAAAACTTGCTTATTATTTTTTCTCGGATGAAAGACCTCATATAGCAGAAGATGGGCATCAAAGGGCCACCAGGGGGCCCACAAGGCAGGGGGTGCACCCAGGGGGTAGGGCGCGCCCCCACCCTCGTGGACGGTGGGTGGCCCCCCTTAGGAACTTCTTTCGCCCAATATTTTTTATATATTCTGGAAATAACTTCCACGAAGTTTCAGGACTTTTGGAGCTGCGCAGAATAGGTCTCTAATATTTGCTCCTTTTCCAGCCTAGAATCCCAGCTGCCGGCATTCTCCCTCTTGATGTAAACCTTGTAAAATAAGAGAGAATGGGCATACGTATTGTGACAATATGTGTAATAACAACCCATAATGCAATAAATATCGATATAAAAGCATGATGCAAAATGGACGTATCAGGGCCTTGAATTTTTAACAAGAGCAATTGGTAGCCCCCAAGGGCCAGCTCATTACGATGTGATGAGTCGGGTCTTCAATACATTGAGCAAAAAATGACTTTGCATTAGCCCCCAAGTGCCATTGTGAATGCTGGCAGTGTCATGGGACTTACATATTTGATGTAATCTCAACTTGAATAATGTAGCCCCAAAGTGCCGGGTCGTAAGCCTGCAATGGCTCGGGACTATTCCTTTCATTGGAGAACAAATCATATGCATTCATAAATAATAGCCATTGCGCTGAAGCGACTTTGAAAACCTTAATCATATGACTGGTTATTGATAACCATAATAAAAATCCAGCCATGTTGGCTATTAAAGATTTGAATAATATAACCCGGCGTGAAAACCGGTTCCTGCAATATAAACCAGTATATCTATGCATATATGATGCATGTTATAATGATCTAATGATGATGCAATGTATGATGCAATATATGATGATGCATGTGTATGATGCAATGTATGATGATGTATCCTCGCATTCTGTAGCCGGCACTCACAGTACCCAATCGACATTTGAACCCAGATAATGTTAGGTCTCACTACTAGGGAAAACCCTAGTAGTAGCGCGGGTTTAAATCCCACTAGTAGCGCGGGCAGCCGCACTACAAATAGGGCGCTACAACTATTACTTAGTTGTAGCACGTGCGACAAGCGCTACTGCTAAGACACATAGCGGCAGTGCTTGTTCTGTCCCGTGCTGGTGCTAATCTAGCTAGTTGTAGCGTGTTTCTTATCCATCGCTACTAGTACTATTTTTTTATTGTTAGTGTATTCATACGATGTTACACAAATTTTGGTACAATACCAATTATGAGGTTTATATCATTATGTCCATAACAGTGTGTCAAATGAAGGTGGATTAGGTTCAAGTGGAGGCAATATGTGGTGCATGTCAAAAGTATACTACTAATCCAAACTTGATCTAGTTTGGACTAGTAGTACTTTCGATGTGCACCACATGTTTCCTCCACTTGAATCTAATCTGCCAGCACAAGCTATTTAATCATCATCATAGTCATTACCACCAACAGTATTTATTTAATCACCATAGTCATAGTGTAGCACATCATCATCTTCAAACTCATTCTAGCTAATCACCACCAACACTAGCTGCGATAGCTATCTAATCACCACCAACACTAGCTAATAGTAATCATCATAGTCATTACCACGAACACTAGCTATTTAGTCATCATAGTCATAGTGTAGCACATCATCATCTTCAAGCTCATTTCTAGCTAGCTAATCACTCATGCTGCTCTCTCTCAAGTAAAATAACATAAAACATGTATAACACTCCTCCTTCATCAAGTTGGAGCATGCAGATGAACCTGTCTCCTAATCATGGGCTGCACTTTCGATTGCTGCCCCCTAGTACTTCTCTGCGATCATTCACAATTTTGCTCCAGTCTTTCACTATTCATCATTCCTCGCTATTAGAAATCCTGAATGCACTAAAGTGCATTGTGGGATATCTTGGCCGTAAGCTAACAATATTCATGGTACCTTTAGTCTTGATCCAATCAGGCACAACATTCATCGGGAGTCCCTGTTGAAGAACATCGTATAGTAACATACTTAGCAATGAAGTTTAGCTTAAAAATAATGTATGCAAAAGATGAACTGAGGACAAATTGTAAAAATCTTACCATCTTTCCTAAATAAATGTGACCGTAGTTCAGTACAAACACTATTGGTCGCATGTTTTTAGTACTAACATTTCTAAGTGCAGGAAGAAAATTTGTCTTGACAGTATCAAGATCCTGAAGCCATGAAACATAATGACCTAGCTCCTCGCAATTTAGTTCAGCCCCGGGACAGTAGTAGGTCATGTCTACCAAGTGCTGGTCATGTTTGCTTGAACGGAAATAAGCTAACAATAGAAATTAGTTGTCAACTATTTTTGAATAAACAATATCAAAGACATAAATATGGTTAAGAAACTCACATAATGGTATAACTGGAGGCGTCTGCACATCAACCCGGATGTCGGTATTACCTTCAATATCATCTTATGGACGAATATCAAAGGTGATAACCATATCAGGCTGAAATGCATAAGTCTTGCATAGTGCTTGCCAAGTTTTGCATCCAAAATAGGTGTAGTCGTCTTCGTTGTATAATTTTGCATGGAAAATATAACCATGCTCGGTCTTCAAGTAAACTGTCTTTACCTCCATAGTACGACTGAAACCTATCTTATCCAAGACAAAAACTCTTGCATGGCAGGGGATACGCTAGTAGAATAGTAAAAAAATTAAATTATAAGTTGAAGCAAATGAAGGAGATGTCATGCTTAATTACGAAAAAAGACTTGACATTGTGACTTACTGTATCCACTTCGAAGTTCTTGTCCAGCTTGATGCTGAAGCGCCTATCATCATCTAGGAAGATTCCGTCGCACAGGCCGCGCTCGTCTTTGCAGTATTTGCAAATACCGAAATCCTTTTCGTTGTCAAACATTTCCTATGTTCATAGTTGAAACATTAATTGAAAATCGATCGAAGACAACTACCAGGATACTCAACACACAAATCCGGGACACTCGATATTTCCTACATATTCTGGCACAAGTCATGCCAAAAATCATGGAAAAATCCGGCATGACCTTTGCTAAAATAGGTGTCAGGACCCTGATTCCAAGTCACATCGATCTAGCCGGTAACACCTTATATCACATTGCGGCCTCACGCACGGTATCCCCACGGGTGTCGCCTTACCAAGGCCCGGGACCGTTTGCGCCTTTTGGCTCACTTATATGATAGTGTCGCTAGCATTAATATGATAGAGAACCCCGGCCGACATGGCTAGTTGTGAACCCAAAGCGGCACTAACCTATGGGAACAGGCATACATGAATCACATCGAGCATGTCGGTCAGCAGTGTGTGAATCCGGGCTATAGCACTGGGCTAACAGGACTTCGGGATCCCGGGCTGTAGCAGGCTAGGCAGGACTCCGGATATCACCGCGTGATATTTCCCCAAAGGGACAGACACAGGAACGAAGTGAAACACATGTCGGCCAGTCAAGTGTCCTAAGCATTAGTGCTGGGCTAACAGGACTCCGGTGAACCGGGCTGTAGCGGACTACTATGGCTCATGGAAGCACTAGACTACATTTCCCCACAAGAGAGGCTGCCACGGATAAACAACTAGATTGTCGGATCCCACACATACCAAGCATTTCAATCATACACACAATATGCTCGATATCTGTATATACAACATGGCATCACAACATAACTCTACAACTCAAGTATTTATTCATTAGGCTCGGAGGAGCGAGATATTACAAACATGGGTCTCATGGCCCAACAATCATAGCATACAAATCAAGGCACAAGCGGAAGCTTAACATGTCTGAGTACAGACATCTACAAATGAAAAAGGCTAAGAAGCCTGACTATGTACCAGATCCTGCCGAGGGCACAAGATCATAGCTGAGGTATCAAGCTAAATGTCGAAGTCCACGCGGAACTTCTAGCGAGATTGAAGTCTCTCTACAAAACATAAATTAAGCAAACATGAGTACAAAGGTACTCAGCAAGACTTACATCAGAACTAGCTACATATGCATCGGTATCAACAAGGGGGGGGGTGGTGGAGTTTAACTGTAGCAAGCTAGCTTTGACTCAGTGGCTAACCTGAACTATGACTGCAAGCAACTCTTTTGAAGTGGCGCACACGAGTCCACATATTCACCATATCAATACACCACTATGGATCCGCTCCCATCTCCCTACGAGAAGGCCATCCATAGCACTCACACTTATCTCGCGAGTTTTAGAGTATCCACTTTCACTTGTCTATGAACTGTTATAGGCAACCCAGAAGTCCATTACCGCGGACACGGCTATTCGAATAGATGACGTTAACCCTGTAGGGGTGTACTTCTTCACACACGCTCTGACCACTTATCGCCGTTTACAGGACATGTACTCGGCAACCTTCAAGCGGAAGCCCAACGAGGGTGTCGGCCACGGCCTACCTAAACACTCAAGTCTCTAGTCCAGGTTATCGCCTATCCAGGTTCCATTCGCAGGGAGTCCGGCCGAGGATTCCACATACGGCCCCGGACAATGTGTACAGGGTTCCGAGACACCAAACGGGCGCCCGGCATGCCCGGCCACGGTGTATCTACCGCAACATAGCCCACCCCTAGGGTCAGTGCTACGCACGGCCGCCAACACATATCCTATAAAGAATAGAAACTAGTTGCAACTCCTGGACAGAGGACAAGGGTGATCAAGAAGCCAAGAGGGTCCATTGGTTTCGGGCCCAATGCGTGGTAGTAACTGTTTAATGGATCACAAACACAGAACTCAGTTCCTGAGGACGGCTTCAATGAGACAACCCACCATGTACTCCTACATGGCCTCTCACCGCTACCTTTACCAAAACGTGTTCACACACTTAGCTCTCAATAGTAGGACATGTTTACACACCTCCGATTCATCCCCGATGAATCAGACCTGACTCAACTCTAAGCAGTAGCAGGCATGACAAACAAGCATGGATGAGTGGACACATCAGGGCTCAAACAACTCCTACTCATGCTAGTGGGTTTCATCTATTTACTGTGGCAATGACAGGTCATGCAGAGGAAAAGGGTTCAACTACCGCAGCATGTAAGAGTTGAATCGTTGTTGTCCTAATGTAGTAAAAGAGAGCAGGAGCGAGAGTGTGGGATTGTATCGGAATGAACAAGGGAATTTTGCTTGCCTGGCACTTCTGAAGATATCATTGGGTCTTCATCAGTGTCAATGATCACAGCGTTGGTACAACGTCTATCGAGAGGGGACAACCACCAGCAACAAAGAACGAAACACAATCAATGCAATGCACAATATGATGCATGATCATGGCATGTCAATATGCTGTGGTTTGAGCTAATGCAACTAGCAACATGTTAAATGGAGTTGGTTTGAACCCTAGGTTCAAATTCAAACTCCATATGTGAGAGTTTAAATTCCATTTATATGAATTGGCCTAAACAGAGGATATAAGTTGCTCTAACATGCATGAAAATGCCATAAATAGATTCCTTGATTTTTTTCTGATAATTTTTCATATATAAATTATTTCATTCTGAGCTACGGTTGATTTTCTATGAATATTTAAAGTTTTAAACATTTTCTGGAATTTCCTGAATTAAATTAAATCCAGAAAATGTATTACTGCGTCAGCATCAGGTCATGCTGACGTCAGCAGGTCAACAGGGGCTGGTCCGGGTCAAATCTGACCAGTGGGTCCCGCTTGTCAGTGTCGTTAGACTAACTAATTTTTGTTAGTCCTAATTCTAGGGTAATTAGCAGGGCGGGCCCGCATGTTAGTGGCTCATCTAATTAGCTAAGTTAATTAACACTAACTAAACCTAACACTAATTAAGCAGGCGCCTGGGCCCACATGTCAGGGGAGGTCAAACCCCTGGTCAACCGGGGCTAAACCACTGGCGTTTAGCCGCCGGCGATGACCAGACGCGGCGGAGGGCCGCGGGAACGGGCTCTGGGGCCCCGTTCCCAGCGTGTTTGGGCTCGTTCGGGAGCCCAGAGCAACGCGCATCAGATGGTGGCGCCAACCGGGCCCGGGGCGGCTGGAGGCGACGGTGGGGAGCTCGGCCGTGCTCGGGTTTGGCGCTGGGATGCACAACAGGGGCGTGGAGAGGGGCTACGGCTTCCTGGGAGTTTGGCAAACGCGGTGACGCGCTCGGTTTCGAGCCCGCGTGGTTGTGGCCACGACGACGGCGTCACCGGCGGAGCAGAGTGCTCGGGCTCGGTGGAGATGGCGGCTAGGGGGCGCAACCGAGGCGTAGAGGAGGGGGTTAGGGGCAGGGGCTCACAATGAGTCTTTCGATGCAGACGGCGGGGCCGGGGAGGTGTCGGAGCGAGCGGGGCGGCGAGGCGAATCTCCGGTGACCCGAGAAGGATGAAGGGGTCGGGGACGGTGCTTCGAGGCGTCCGGCGTCATGTGGCTCGGCAGAGAGGACCGGGGCGTCACGGCGGAGCTCGAGGGCGCGTCGGAGAGGCTCGGAGGTGGCTCTGGCCGCAGCAACTATAGGCGGCGGCAATGTTGGCGTTCGGCCGTGTGCATGAGAGAGAGACAGAGGAGGGGATGAGGGTGAGGGAGAGTGCGAGAGAGGTCGGGGGATGCGTGGCGTCGCGAGGGAGGGCCAGAGCAACGAGGAGGCAGGCAGGGAGGCAGGAGGTGGCCGGCGCGTGGCCGGCGCGCAGTGAGCACGCGCCCCTGCTTTCTGGCACGAGGTAGGGGATGACTGGCGCTGGCCAGTCGGCTGGGCCGGCATAGTGTCAGGCCAGCAGTGGCCCAGGTAAGCTCTCTCTCTTCTCTGTTTTCTAAATTGTTTCTGTTTTCTATTTTTCTGCAATTGTTTTGGGTTTAGTTTTAACACCAAACCATTTTATAAAATCCTAAAAATAATTATGTGGCTAGAACTAAAATGTCCCAAACCACATAAAATGTTCCAGAATTATTGGACATATATTAGTTATATAAATAATATATATCCAATGCAAATAGTTATTGAATTAATTCTAAGGCCCAAAATAAATCTTTCTGAGATACCAAAAACATTGGTTTGAATTTTACCTCTTGCCAATATTTTCAGAGACTAAGAGGAACATTTTCTTGGATTTCTTTGAAGACATTTTAATGTAGATTATTTTTGAACTGGTTTTTGAGGGTTTCAACAAACCTCAATTCAACTTTCAGAAATTTTAGACATGATGCATGAGTGCAGATGCAACTATTTCACTCAGGTACTCTAGTGCTGTGAAAACTCACCCCTAGTAAACAAGAATCTCGTCCCGAGATTCAGGTCGTGAGGTAAGAAGACAGAGGGGGCACCACCTAACACAATCTTCTCGATCCAGGTTGCATCTCATAAGAACGTTGATTCGATCACCATCCTTGTCTCGAAGTCTTGCTCTGGGAACTCCAACTAACATGACAATGAGGAGAAAGGAAAAACCCTGGAAGAATCGATCTTTCGAAAATCGAGCAACCGATGCTCAACTCACAGAATGAGACATTGAAACATCTCTCGAGCTGAGACATGAAACACACATCCAGAGGAATGGAGTGTAATAGATGACGAAGGTTCACTTCGTAGACAACAATTCCACACTTAAGAGGGTGGTGAACGGTTGTCAACGTAGCGAGGGGTTGAGTTGCCATGATACCACATCGAGACATCTGAAGGAAGGTGACTCGCACAAATATTTCCTTAAGTGGCCAAAAGAATTACTTTTGATCCTTAGATCATTGAAACTCTTTATACTAGCCTAAGGCAATCACAAATGATCGTGTGAACGAATTCAAACGAATGGCATACCCATACCAGAATGGATGATGTGGACTACCTTGTTGAAGACAATGCAATGGATGACTTTTTCTTATCACCGGAAATGGATGGGACCCATGACATGACCACTTTTGAAAATGATCCTGACAACAATTACTGAGAGGGCAGCTCATGGGAATTGGCACAATGGCAGTGCAAGCTGGGAACAAAATGCAAATGCTGGGAATGATTCTGGTAACTGGGAATAACTCAACGAGGGTGATTCCACCGTTTGGATGGTTATAGCATAATCAAAGAAACTGGGAGTACAAGGATCCGTAAGGAACAACTTCTAGAATATGTTGCACTAAATCCTCATGGAGAAGATGGTCAAATAGCTCAATCAAGATACTACAATGATAGATCTTCCGGCTAGGTGTGTCGGCCAACATCAACCTTGTTGGAACCTACATCATAGATCTTGGACTAGTTCCAACCATCATATATGTCTGAGATTCAGATCTGGTAGGTAACAGGACATTTCAGACAACATGTCTGGAAAAGAAAATTTGCAACACTAACTTAAGAGATGACGTTGCGGAATTCTTAGGAAAATGAGCTACGATAGCATGCTCCAAAACATGAGCTGGTTCTGCTACAAACCTGTGAACACGCTGTCCAAGACAAGCATGACCACGTAGTAGTCTTATAATAGAACACTATCGAGTTCAGGTTAGGATCCATCATCAAAGATTTCGAGGTCTTTACGCGCGCTAGACTTCTTTTCCTTGAACAAGTCAATCAGTGGCTTGGGGTGTTAGGAATTACACATGGAGTGGAGGTAGCGAGCCTATCAAACCATGGAATACTTCACACATGCATGACTGACTTGGGATGATTCCGGAGAAAGCAAAAACAATCTTTCCCAATTCACAGTGGCAACTTGCACCTAATGCACATGAACTTGGAGAAACTCACTTCTTACACCAAACATGTATTTCAGGAACGGGACATGAAGGTAATGCTTACAAAAGTTTCCAACACTAGCTCAATGTTCAGCATGAATCATGGAGGAGACAAGATGTTGCTGATGGGCTCAATAGCAACTCATCGGAATTTCCATATCACTGGACTTCCACCAACATGTGAACACGGTGATAGCATTGGTCAGACCAAAAGATGTAATGGTGTATGCTCAAGGGATCAACCACGGGTAAGACAACATTACGAATATCATTGGTTCTGATTTGATTTGAGGATAGCCCATACTCAAATCAAAGATTGGATAAGATGATAGGTCAATTAACTGAACACAAGGGTCAATCGATGAAAATGCCATCTTTCTTCAACACACTTACAAGATATCCCTTAAAATGAACTAAGCCGGACAAGCTTTTATCTTCCAACTCTCCAAGTTATTGTTTAGCTTAACCAACTAGATCAGGGGGTAACCGACACAGATTCTTTGAGAACGGCTACTTTGCAAGAAAACAACTTGATCACGAACTCCACATAGCGGTCAGGTGACAACCTGGTAATACTTCCGAGAAGATATTCGGAAAATCACGAACCACTGGCATGATACTAAGCTCGAGATCAATCTTGCTCTTCAGGGCAACCGATATGATCAGAACAGCAAGGGTTTGGCAAAATCCTAACCCGTTGATCGAAGAGTGCACCAGGAAATAAGGACTAGGTAGCACGATCAACCTTAGGGTGATGATTCAATAATCAACACACTAAGAATGATATTAATGTCCATTAACTACCAAGCAAAGGGTTGCTAGGAGTATTGATTTCACACATCACGATTCACTTGTCGGTATTCTGGTTGCGACAGCACGACACTGAGGAATGAATAATGATGGCGAGAAGTATCACTACGTCAAGAATTCACAAGGGAAGGTGCAATTCTCATGACATTCCTGACATAAAGTGTGTCGGATTTCGGGTTCCGGCAGACCCTTGAGGTTCGAACACTGGGGTGCGCGTGGAGATTTTGCTTCCTACCTACCTACACCCCTCCGCCTCGCTAAGATCTAAGCTATGGAAAGAACAACACAAGAGACACAGGGTTTATACTGGTTCGGGCCACTGTTGTGGTGTAATACCCTACTCCAGTGTGTGGCGTGGTGGATTGCCTCTTGGGCTGATGATAATGAATGATACAAGGAAGAACAGCCTCGCGAGGGTCTGTTCTTGGCTGGGGCGATGAACTGCTGGGAGGAGTTCAGCCACCCTTCTCTCTCTCTCAGATTGTCTTTCTCCGATTAAACCTCCTATCGAACCTCTCCTCTTAACCCCTCCGAACCCCTTTTCCTGGGGGGATGGCTAGTCCTATTTATAGAGGCCCTGGTCCTCTTCCCAAATATCAAGCGGGAAGGGAGCCAACAATGGCGGGCTAATTTGAAGGGGGACAGCTAGTACTCGCTACCGTGAAAAAAGTAGTCTTCGCCTGCACAAAGCTCTGGTGGTGACACCGTCTTGGGGTCCACGATGACCTCCATCTTGCACTCTTCCTGGTCTTGGTCTCGTTGCACCGAAATGGCAAACTTTGCCTGATGCCTCGGTACTCCGCGGCTGCGCTTGCCCCCTTTGCACCAAAGAGGAAAGGAGGACACTGCACGGGCTGGCACCCGCCTAGCGCCCTTGGTCGTCATGGCTTGCGTCACGGGCACCTCGTGAGGTACCCTGCCTTGATCTCTCCGCCTCCTCGCGAGCCCGCCTGATGAGGCTGTGCCTGAGGAAGCTTCGCGTCGTCCGCCCCACGAGGCTTGGCCCCTCACGAGGGTCTTGGGTCTGTGTTGATGAAGATGGGCCGTGCTGGGCCCCCCCTTGAGCCACGCCGCAAGCCGCAGGCAGGCAAGTCTGGGGACCCCCGTTCCCAGAATGCCGAGAGTAGCCCCCGGGCCCAAGGCACGCCCGGACTTGGCCGTGCAAGGAGGCGGAAGGGCAAGAGCGAAGCGCCGCGGGCCCTAACAGCCTGCGGCCTTGGGCGCCGCGTGGTGGTTGACTGGACGTGGGTGCCTCAGCAACCGCACGAGTTGATAAGGGAGCGACATCTGCCCAGGCTTCGCTTTTTTGCTTTCTCTGGTTGCTGCTCAGATCCCCTTTCTTACGCCTCTCCTTCCTTCCTCCAAAATCTCCAGATCTACTCCGACCGCGTGACCTAGGAAGCCATGGCGCCTCGTCAGTCCCCGGCCGGAGGTTGGTACTCGTCTGCCCTGGACTCGCCAAACGTGTCGGAGGCGAGCCTTGCCCGGTTGCGCCGGATGGCGGCGGCGCAGGGCATCAACGGGGCGAAGGCGCTCAAGGCCGGCTCCGCCACCCCAGAAGGCCAAGGGAGCACCTTCTATCCGTTCTTTGTAAGTGCCATTGCCGCCGGCCTGGTGCCTCCCTTCTCTGAGTTCTTCTTCTCTGTCCTCCGCCATTACAAGCTACAAGCTCTGCATCTGCACCCCAACTCCGTCCTTCTCCTGGCAATCTTCGCCTATTACTGCGAGGCTCACATAGGGGTGCAGCCCTCAGTGGCCTTGCTGTGCCACTACTTCTACCTCCGGACCTCTCGCGGTCTTGCTTCCGCGTGCGCGAGCTTCGTCGCGTACGGTGGCACCATTGCCATCTCGAACCCCAGGAAAAGGATTGAGGGCTTCAGGAGCAAGTGGGTCTTGGTGGATGCTGGGCGCATCCACCCTCGGCTGATCTTGCCCACGGAGCAGCCCACGAGCTCCAGCGATTGGGGTCGAGTTGAACTCGCGGACCCCCGCGCGAAGCTGGTGCTAGAGAAGATGGACGCGGATCTGAGGTCGGCCAACATGGCGGCGGCGAAGCTGACTGGCGCGTCGCTGCTGAGGGAATTCCTGGAGCACCACCTGGCTCCGCTTCGGCAGTACTCACTTCCGATGTGGAGGCCCCATCCGAGCCCCGCGGCCTGGGCCGATGGAGATCTGGCTGCGGTCCTCCAATCTCTGTTCGGGGGCGATGTGGCGAGGTTGGAGGGCGCTCCTACGCCCTTGTTCCTCCGCGACGACTGGGAGCAGGTAGTGGAGTCCATGCCCGTCTTCAACGGGGATGGGCCCGTGCCCATGGAAACTCTCGAGGAACCGGTGGACGTGCCCTCCGACGATTCCAGCGAAGAGGAGGAAGGAGGGGAGCGGGAAAGAGGGCCTGACTCCGAGGCGACTGACGGAGAGTCGAGGGCTCCCCTCTCCCGGCGCAGGTCCCACGTTCTCCGCCTCTCTCCGAGCGATGACGACGAGGATGATGGCGAGCAGGACGGCGGGAGCTTGCCCCCGATCCTGAAGAAGGACAGGACCGGGCTGATCTCCCACGGGTCTACCCCGGCCCCGAGGCGGACCGCAGATGCACCTTCCGCTTCCAAGCTTCTCGAGGTTGACTCTGCCAGCCGGCTTTCAGGCTTCAAATTTGGCCGGAGGCCGCTCGAGCTCACTGGCGACGACCCGTAAGCGTTTGATCCTTGTCTTTATTTCTTGTCCTGCTTCTGAGGCTTGACGTCCGCATCTCTTGGATAGGCTGGCGCCCGCAGCAAAGAAGCTGAAGGGAGCTCCTGAGGTTCCACCCATGGCAGCGCCTCTGCCCACGAAGGAGGGTGACCGCGACGCACGGGCTTCTCTTGCCCGGTCGTCCTCGCGAGGCCAGGCTGAGCCGGCTGGGGCGAGCTGAGCCCCCACGGCCCATGTGACTCCCGAGGTGTCCTTGCCTGCCGCCGCCACTTCAACCGTTGGGGCGCAGCAGACTCCGCCTCAGGACGCTGTGGCCGCGCTGCCGCTTTCTCCTCCTACTCCACCGGCTACTGTCTCTCTGACTCCTTCTGCTGTTCTGGACCATGCTGCTCCTGAGATGGACCGACTGCGGCAGGATCTTCTTGGCGCCGACCCTCGCTTGGTGGCCGGGCGCTTGGAGCTGGCTTCAGGATGGGTTCGCTCCGACGCTTCGATTCGGGCGGTGCTGGTCCAGGCCTCGACGGCTTGCGATGAGTTGAAACAGGTCGTTCTTGAGGCGAAGGCTGCTTGTGAAGCAGCCCTGGGGGAGGCGGTCGATGCCCGTGGTCGCTGCAAGGCGCTGGAGGACGAGCTGCAAGGCCTGCGGGACCAGCTCGCGAAGGAGGCCCGCCTTCGCCAAGAGCAGGAAGAAGGCGTGAAGGCTCGCGAGGCGGCCGTCAAGGAGAGGGAGGCCAAGCTCAGGAAGCGCCGCGACCACCTAGGGGCGCTGGAGCAGGAGTTGGGGGCGAGGAAGGCCGAGCTGGACGACAAGGCCCTAGTTCTTGCTGAGGACCGCGTGGCCTTCACGGAGATGGAGGCGAAGGCTCGCTCCTCGCTGAGGACGCTTTACGACAGTGGCATGGAGAGCCCGCTGGCTGGCGCCAAGGACGGCCCCGCCAAGCTGCTTCCCTTCCTGGTTCATGCTCTCGAAGATGTCGCCCTTGGCCTTGGTCCCACGGCTGAGGCCGAGGTGCGTGTGCTGTCTTCGGCAGCACTGACGCGGGTCCTCACCCACATCTACCTTCGCGATCCCGGCGTCGACCTCAATAGCTTGCTGGAGCTAGTAAGTGGCGAGCGTGCCGCTGCCGCTGCCGAGGCCATGAAGGGTCGCGCGGAGGCTCTGCTGGGGAAGTTCCGGGCCTTCAGCACCAAGCCAAAGCAAGGCGCTGCCAACCCCACTGCTCTGTAAGGCGAACCCATTCCGTGCTGCTCCTCCACCGACAAGTGACTCCGTTGTGGCTCCTGTCCTGCCTTTAATTCCTGCACATGTATCATGCCTCGGGGAGGCATTTAAACTTGCGTTTGGCATTGAGATAACAGTGTGGACTGTAATATTTGCTTTTGAATTCCTTGAAATTTGCGCTTTTCCTTCCTACTTGCTTATGTTCTACGCCGGCAGAGCCCGGCCCCACGCGTACCTCACCCAGCGTTAGTCCCGACCGGAAACCAGGACGGGGCCAAGGAGTGAGGGGCTACGTGACAAGTTAGGCTCCTGAGTCACTGTCACGACCGGGTTTTCCGGGTAGTCCATTTCCAGAAAATACCGTCGTGCTCATCAGCCCCAGGATTACTGTTAGCTGATGAGGCTCCAACTTGATACAGGGACTCCAAGCAAAAATACAAAATATGTAGTACAAGACCATTCTGGCCTGTGGGTACAACAAATGGTTTCTAGTGGTTGATGGCGGAAGCGGGTTGTGAAACATCTGTGTCTATGGGACTCCATTCCCCACGGGAACAGCTGACCAGGTTAAATTCCTATCTTCGCGAGGCTGCTATCTCCATTGAGTGGTTTCCGGGGCTGGCATCGCGTCGCTCCTCTCCGAGCAAGAAAAATCTGGCCAAGACAATAGCCAGGGACAAGCCAGTGAGTACTTTGAATGTACTCGCAAACATTATGAACACAGGTATAATATAACAATGATGTGCTGAAAAATATTTTATGCTCATGACGTCAGCCACAAAGGATAAGTAATTCTCGGATGCGTGCAAGCAAGTTATTTATAAAATTGCAATAACATGATAGTATAAAAGAAATTTATGAAATAAATAACAAGTAATGCCACAGTCGGGCGTCTGAGCGACGCCACATAAAGGGCTTTAAAAGAAATGCCACAGTCGGGCGTCTGGGCGACGCCACATAAAGGGCTTTAAAAGAAATGCCACAGTCGGGCGTCTGAGCGACGCCACATAAAGGGCTTTAAAAGAAATGCCACAGTCGGGCGTCTGGGCGACGCCACATAAAGGGCTTTAAAAGAAATGCCACAGTCGGGCGTCTGGGCGACGCCACATAAAGGGCTTTAAAAGAAATGCCACAGTCGGGCGTCTGGGCGACGCCACATAAAGGGCTTTAAAAGAAATGCCACAGTCGGGCGTCTGGGCGACGCCACATAAAGGGCTTTAAAAGAAACAATCATAGTGAATATCCCGGAGGTAGAACCATCCCAGAGATACTTGGTAATAACAATAACATCACGGGTTAGTCAACAATAATAATAATCATAGATATCACAAGTCTCGAGTAGTAATTCCATCTTCTGGTTAACAGTTTCATCTCCGAAGACCGACACTAAGACCGACACTTGACCCATCCCAGACTGTAATCCTTAACCAAGGACACGGCTATTCGAATAGGTTTATTCTCTGCAGAGGGTGTACTCTTTACCCACGAGTAACGGATTTCTTTAGTCCATCGGGACTAATTCCGTCTACGGTCTTTTTGTTGAAAACACACCTAACTTGCACACACCAGCTTAACTCACACGTGTCTGGAATCACCCACGACACCTGTTAAGCAACTCTAAGTGGGGAGGCTACAACCTCGCGTAGCATGGGATCAAACTTATATCGCGCGCTCTAAGGGGTGGCCTCCCCTCTCGGTCCCAACCGGAAACACCCATGCCCTCGGACCAGGTGGTCTGCCTACCAGTTACAACCGGTATCTTCCACCATGGCCTCTCTGTATGGTGTGTGCTAGAAAGAGGTTGACAACTTACTGAACCGTACTCTACTTGCTGTAGAGACGAGTGGTAGTACGAAATAGGTATGGGGGTTACTGGAACAAGACTCGATCTACGGTCGACTCAGGAGGTTCAAGTATTCCCTGCATGATTAGCATAACAAATATATTTCATCAAACAGAGTCACCACTCATATCACCTTACCATGCCATACTAGACAGAACTGTCCCGACGGAGACTGGCGACAAACTCATACCTACCCAAGGCAGAGGTTTTCCCCAGTTTCCTGCCGGTATGCATGCAAAGCTCATGAGGGTGATTATCATCACAAGTGTGTCCATTACCAACAGCATGGAAATCAGTAACATGCACCCATGCATATGATCATATCACATGAAATAACAAGTCCTTCGAAATGCGGTGGTGTTATAAATGCATAAACGATCACTCCAAAAAATATTATGCCGGGATTCAGAATGCTTGCCTTCAATGTGTGCAAAGGCAGGGTGCTCTCCAAACTTTTGAAAGTTTTCTTCTCTTTCCCCAAAATCTAGGGATAATACACCTTCACTTAATCTCACGTGGTCAGCGCGGGGTGTCGCTGACAGTGGGCCTGCCTGGCCCACTGGTCATGTTTGACCAGTCGCCGCGCGTCGTCTCCCTCCTCTATCCGAGCGGAGCGGGGCTCCGGCGATCGTCGCCGGCGTTTGGCTGCTCCTCGCGGGCTCCAGAGGGTAGGGATGGATCCGCACGGCCGAGGCGGTCCTCCCGGTGGTCGTGGGGTTGTCGGAGGTGGAGGGAGCTGCCGGCGGCGAGCTCCGCGGTGGAGGAAAGCTTCGGTGACAAAGTGAGTTTGTGGTGGCAACGGCTCCCGATCAAAATCAAGCAGGGGAACGAGTTCACGGGAGGATGAGGTGGTTCCTAGTGAAGAGAACGGAGAGGGGGAAGCTCTGGTTGCGCCGAATGGAGACGGGAGGCGGCGGTGGCCGAACTGACCAGAGAGGTTGAAGAAGACCTGCTCCCTTCCAATTGGTGGCGATGGGGGCGCTAGTGAGAGGGCATGAGGCTACCTGAGGGCTTGGAGACGCTCGGGGCTTCCCTTTTATAGCGTGGCAAGGCGGTTCCGCGGCGGCCGTGGATAAGCTCTGCGGCGAACCGACGTTCTGTAGCTAGGGCGACGTGGCGGCGACGAGGGCTAGCAGACACGCTTGCGGATGAGCTCGCACTGCTCCAAGGGCCAGGTGGCGAGCGGGCGAGGCTTGGGCGGCGCTGAACGACGCAGGGCTGTCGGGCGGCGGCGGCGGCTAGCGCTTGGCCTGCCGGGCGCGGCGGGGGCTGCTTGGCGCGTAGCGGAGAGAAAGGGAGTGCGTGGCAAGGTTCTGCAGAGCGGGCCAAAGCCGTGGGGGCCAGCGTGTCGGCTCGGGCGCGCGGCTGCAATACGCGCGCTCTGGGCACGTCCAGTGCACGCACGGGGTGTGCTCGACGAAATGCCAGAGCATGCTACAGAGCTTGGTTGAGACTGGCAATTAACAGACCTAGGTTAGGAGAAACGGGGAGTCTAGTGGACATGCTGGTTTGATCAGAGGTGCAAGTTCACAGTGCAATGCCAAACTCATGTCAAAACTGGTCATGCTCTCCAGGTGTTTGAAAAAATGCGACATGCACTTAGGCAGGTCTTGGGGTGGCCAAAAAGTCCAGATGGCGGTCTCTTTAGATGCAAAAGAGAGTGGTGAGGTTAGTTGGACAAAAGAAGAAACTTGTTAGTGCAAGTTTTACAAAACTTCAATTCTGGACAGGAAATAAATGACATTATTTCATGAACCAAAAATGATCCAAAAGGTGCATACTCCTGGACTTAAGGGTTTAACATGGGGGTCTACAAGTAGGAGAAATGATCAAGGGCTAAAGAGCAAGCAAAAACATGGTTGCTGCACAAACCAACAAGTTGGTCCAGAATGAAGATGAAGTTGATTCACTCAAATTTTTCAAAGAACATAATTAAGTTTTTGCACAATGAGGGATAATAGGCTCCTACTGACCTCCCTTAATTTTGGTAGAAGTTTTAAATGAATATTTAAATAGGTTGTAGTGCAAAATGCACTCTGGACCAGAGAAGAAAAATTGAGAGTAGGGCTCAAAATATTTAGTGAATGACATATATTTTTGCATAAAAGTGATTTAAAAACATCACATGACATCTCCAAATTTTTGTGGAAATTTTAAGTGAATCTATCAAATGGTTGTAGTTCAAATATGGCCATCTAACCCTGAAAAACCATTTTCAAGAAAATAAAGATCAAGCAATAAAATTATTAATTAGTTACACTGATAAAAGGAAAGTTTTTCTTGAGAGGTTAAAACAAGTCCAACAACATTTTTGAAAAGTTTTCTTTTTGGAAAAACTCATCATAACAGGGAAGGAAATGATTAAAAATCAAAAGTGGAGCTCAAAAATCCAAAGTTTTAATTCCTGGCAAAATTTTTAATTTAATAAAACAAGGCCAAATTTTTGGGGTGTCACAATACTATCCCCCTTAAGAAAAATCTCGTCCTCGAGATTTGCTAAAAGTGGTGTTAAGAGAATATTTACGCAATAAAGACGTGGCTACAGTGAGAGGGCAATAAGTGGTGAAAAACCACACTGTGAAAACTGGTGTCGCGTGGAAAAGTCCACGGTTGGGGACAAAAACGGGCGATTTCTACGCTGGATATAAATTTAGGATAACTCCTAAATTTAGATATACGCTGATCGCACCCGAGAGCACAGTGCTCTCTCTGGCTGACAGGTGGACCCGGGGTCCACTGTCAGTCTCCTCTTCTTCTCCCTCTGGACCTTTCTTCCTCCTCTCTCCCGCGCGCTTTCTCCACCGGCGACGCCTAGTGGGTAGGGCATCTAGGCCGTACCGTGGTAGTGCGCGGCGTGCTAGCTGCTGGTGCAGTGTGCACTCACCTCGCGGGCCAGTGCGCTATCGGCACTGCTCGCGGATTCGACTCCGAACACCGGCGATCGGCGACGAGCGGCGTTGGTGGACTTCGCCCACCGTACACCGAGCTCGAGCTATAAAAACGGCCGGGGTGCCTCTCTCTTCCTCCTTACACCTGGCCTCACTTCTCCTCCTCCTTATTTTTCCGTTACTGCTTACAGAAGCTTGGTCGAGGCTCTAATGGCGGAGGCGATGCCGGACTGGTTTGTGATCCTGATATGCGGAGGGCTGGCGACGCTGCTGGGGCTCTCTGTGCTCCTGTGCGCGATGATCTTCGACGAGTATCGCGATGCTGCGGCTCGGGTGTTGGCTCTCCGCCGTGGTGGTGATCATGAGGAGTAGATGGAGTGTGCCGGGTGCTAACTGTTGTTAGGGGGTGATTAGCTGGATGTAACACCGTTGCAAAGTTTTGCATACAGTGTATGTGTCCGAATGATTATGGTTGTGAGTCTGCTCGTGGTGCTGAGTGGAATTAAATAATCCACGCCGTGAAGTGGCAGGTGTAGCAATTCAGGGAAAAGAAATCTCACTCCAGGATTTCGCGAGGGAAAAACAGTTAATTTAAAGGAGCATAAACCACAACAAAAACTACACCCATTAGTAGAAGCCAAATAATTGACTCGTCGTACAAACTCAGGGTATCACGCATAAGTCACACACATAAATAAATGCTGCAAAGGACAAATACAGTAGTGACGTCTAAAATGAAAATGGTAACTGGGAGGGGTTCTGATAAAATGTCTCTGGTAAAGGGATACATTCTTCTTCAATTGGAGGCAGTGGATTGACCAGTCGATGTATGCGTCTCTCCGTGTCGGGTCTCAGTGGTCTGCCGATGGCAACCTGAGGATTTAAATCTGTGAGGCTCTGGAGATAATCCATCACTCGCTGGTTTAAATGCTCTTGAGCAATGATGTACTGGATAAGGTTGGCCAGAACTGGGTCTCTCTCAATACGCCCACCGGGAAAAGACGTTACTTCTCCGGGTGCTGCACGACTCGGAAAGTAATAATATCCTCGTTCACGGGCATAGGGTACTGCGGATCGAAGATGAGCAATCGCTTCTTTTGCAGCAGCTTCTATGGCCAAGTGTGGGGTTGGCATAGATCTCCCCACGAAGGAAACTTCTATTGGGTCTTGGTTGGGGTCTACAGGAGGAATGTGTATTGCTGCCCAATATTCCGAGGTGGATGGGGTGATCCTTGATTTGAACAGCTCGTACTGGGGTGGCTGGGTAGAACCCATGGTACTGCGGGTAAAATCCCACAATAATTTGACCAAGCTACCTGGGGTTGCATCTGGGGTTCTCAGATGAATGCTGGGGTTCGGCATGATAGGAAGAAGCGTGAGTGTTGTGCACAAGGTGGGGCTTGCTGGGTAAGGTCACAAGGTGGCCTTTATATAACAATGGAGCTGGATCATTTTTACCGTGGTGAAAGGTAATAAATTTGCCAGCTTGGCTCCAAAGGTCAGGTCAGTGTCAGAGATACACATATCTCATAAAGAGATGTGTTACTGTGGTTGTCGTCGGGCTGGTTTTGGTAGTTGTGCCCGGAAAATATGCAGCTATGCGCTGACCAAACATGCAAGGCTACTATTAACACAGAGGCACAAAGACAGGCTGCGTTAATATACGCGGTCGCATGATTACAAAGCGAGGATACATTGAAACTTGGTACTACTCATACGGCTCAGTCTACCTCGTTTATGTCTAAACGGGCGTGCCTGGTGGATGTCGAGGCTTCTCCACGTGTCTCTCTGCCGGGATTAGTCGGAGATGGCGGAGGAACTGCAGGGTCGGGGTAGTGAGAATGACCATTGCGGGGATTGTTGCCACAACCCCGTTGGAGTGTGCTCCCAATATGCGACGAAGCACTTCTGGGGTTATCGCAGCACCTTGGCCGATGGCTGGGGCAGATCTCGGGGTCTTGATTGGTTGTCCAAACAACACGACTGGGTTGTCGGTGTTGGGCTCGTTTCCTTCTCTCGCCGGGGCTCGACGAACCAGCTCTCCACGAGCTGCGATTAGATCAATAGTGATCTCGTCGAACAGTGCCTCTAGTGCACTTACATAGCGCACTAGGTGCAACAATGCGGGGTCCGTCTCGTGATCTCCATTAGCAACTTGGGGTGGTCTACCATATCCTTCACGTCTGGGGTAGTAGTGGAACGAGCGACAGTTAACTCTGGGCGACAAGTGCCTGAGATGAACTATAGCCTCTCGAGCGGCTAGCTGGATGGCTTGTGGCTCAAAGGAAGTTGTTCTTCCGGTGAACCGATAGGGGCGTTCGGGTGCTAGACTCCTACCGTAAATGTGCACAGTGGCCCAGAATTGACGGTCTTCACCGCTCATGGGTCCTTGATACACAACATATTCTGGTGGCTCCTCTAACGCGTAGGCACGACGGGTGAGGTTTGCGAGGATGGTCACAAAACCTCCAAGGTTGGTTGCTGTGGTTTCGTTGTGCACTATAGGTCCACGCATTGTGGCTCGGTTTGGGGTAGCGACTATGTGTGCTAGTTTGGGGCTAGCGCGCCCCTTTTTATAGGGAAAAGGGGACGGAATCTTCCTTCGCACGCTTGCGAGAAAAGACTATTTAGGGGCCGGTCACTGGCGCATGAGTGACAGGTTAGGTTGATAGGTTGGGCACCGACAGCCAAAAGTGTTGGGTCATTGTGTGGCTATCTTGCACGAGAAGCTTGGCTGGGGTTTGGTTAAGGTCTGGTGGGTTGGTTTGCCTAAGTTTATTGACCTGGCTAAGATAGGATTAGCCAATGGTCAGCCTGGCTCTGATACCAAGCCTGTCACGACCGGGTTTTCCGGGTAGTCCATTTCTAGAAAAGACCGTCGTGCTCATCAGCCCCAGGATTACTGTTAGCTGATGAGGCTCCAACTTGATACAGGGACTCCAAGCAAAAATACAAAATATGTAGTACAAGACCATTCTGGCCTGTGGGTACAACAAATGGTTTCTAGTGGTTGATGGCGGAAGCGGGTTGTGAAACATCTGTGTCTATGGGACTCCATTCCCCACGGGAACAGCTGACCAGGTTAAATTCCTATCTTCGCGAGGCTGCTATCTCCATTGAGTGGTTTCCGGGGCTGGCATCGCGTCGCTCCTCTCCGAGCAAGAAAAATCTGGCCAAGACAATAGCCAGGGACAAGCCAGTGAGTACTTTGAATGTAATCGCAAACATTATGAACACAGGTATAATATAACAATGATGTGCTGAAAAATATTTTATGCTCATGACGTCAGCCACAAAGGATAAGTAATTCTCGGATGCGTGCAAGCAAGTTATTTATAAAATTGCAATAACATGATAGTATAAAAGAAATTTATGAAATAAATAACAAGTAATGCCACAGTCGGGCGTCTGAGCGACGCCACATAAAGGGCTTTAAAAGAAATGCCACAGTCGGGCGTCTGGGCGACGCCACATAAAGGGCTTTAAAAGAAATGCCACAGTCGGGCGTCTGAGCGACGCCACATAAAGGGCTTTAAAAGAAATGCCACAGTCGGGCGTCTGGGCGACGCCACATAAAGGGCTTTAAAAGAAATGCCACAGTCGGGCGTCTGGGCGACGCCACATAAAGGGCTTTAAAAGAAATGCCACAGTCGGGCGTCTGGGCGACGCCACATAAAGGGCTTTAAAAGAAATGCCACAGTCGGGCGTCTGGGCGACGCCACATAAAGGGCTTTAAAAGAAACAATCATAGTGAATATCCCGGAGGTAGAACCATCCCAGAGATACTTGGTAATAACAATAACATCACGGGTTAGTCAACAATAATAATAATCATAGATATCACAAGTCTTGAGTAGTAATTCCATCTTCTGGTTAACAGTTTCATCTCCGAAGACCGACACTAAGACCGACACTTGACCCATCCCAGACTGTAATCCTTAACCAAGGACACGGCTATTCGAATAGGTTTATTCTCTGCAGAGGGTGTACTCTTTTCCCACGAGTAACGGATTTCTTTAGTCCATCGGGACTAATTCCGTCTACGGTCTTTTTGTTGAAAACACACCTAACTTGCACACACCAGCTTAACTCACACGTGTCTGGAATCACCCACGACACCTGTTAAGCAACTCTAAGTGGGGAGGCTACAACCTCGCGTAGCATGGGATCAAACTTATATCGCGCGCTCTAAGGGGTGGCCTCCCCTCTCGGTCCCAACCGGAAACACCCATGCCCCCGGACCAGGTGGTCTGCCTACCAGTTACAACCGGTATCTTCCACCATGGCCTCTCTGTACGGTGTGTGCTAGAAAGAGGTTGACAACTTACTGAACCGTACTCTACTTGCTGTAGAGACGAGTGGTAGTACGAAACAGGTATGGGGGTTACTGGAACAAGACTCGATCTACGGTCGACTCAGGAGGTTCAACTATTCCCTGCATGATTAGCATAACAAATATATTTCATCAAATAGAGTCACCACTCATATCACCTTACCATGCCATACCAGACAGAACCGTCCCGACGGAGACTGGCGACAAACTCATACCTACCCAAGGCAGAGGTTTTCCCCGGTTTCCTGCCGGTATGCATGCAAAGCTCATGAGGGTGATTATCATCACAAGTGTGTCCATTACCAACAGCATGGAAATCAGTAACATGCACCCATGCATATGATCATATCACATGAAATAACAAGTCCTTCGAAATGCGGTGGTGTTATAAATGCATCAACGATCACTCCAAAAATATTATGCCGGGATTCAGAATGCTTGCCTTCAATGTGTGGAAAGGCAGGGTGCTCTCCAAACTTTTGAAAGTTTTCTTCTCTTTCCCCAAAATCTAGGTATAATACGCCTTCACTTAATCTCACGTGGTCAGCGCGGGGTGTCGCTGACAGTGGGCCCGCCTGGCCCACTGGTCATGTTTGACCAGTCGCCGCGCGTCGTCTCCCTCCTCTGTCCGAGCGGAGCGGGGCTCCGGCGATCGTCGTCGGCGTTTGGCTGCTCCTCGCGGGCTCCAGAGGGTAGGGATGGATCCGCACGGCCGAGGCGGTCCTCCCGGTGGTCGTGGGGTTGTCGGAGGTGGAGGGAGCTGCCGGCGGCGAGCTCCGCGGCGGAGGAAAGCTTCGGTGACAAAGTGAGTTTGTGGTGGCGACGGCTCCCGATCAAAATCAAGCAGGGGAGCGAGTTCACGGGAGGATGAGGTGGTTCCTGGTGAAGAGAACGGAGAGGGGGAAGCTCTGGTTGCACCGAATGGAGCCGGGAGGCGGCGGTGGCCGAACTGACCGGAGAGGTTGAAGAAGACCTGCTCCCTTCCAATTGGTGGCGATGGGGGCGCTAGTGAGACGGCATGAGGCTACCTGAGGGCTTGGAGACGCTCGGGGCTTCCCTTTTATAGCGTGGCAAGGCGGTTCCGCGGCGGCCGTGGATAAGCTCTCCGGCGAACCGACGTTCTGTAGCTAGGGCGACGTGGCGGCGATGAGGGCTAGCAGACATGCTTGCGGATGAGCTCGCACTGCTCCAAGGGCCAGGTGGCGAGCGGGCGAGGCTTGGGCGGCGCTGAACGGCGCAGGGCTGTCGGGCGGCGGCGGCGGCTAGCGCTTGGCCTGTCGGGCGCGGCGGGGGCTGCTTGGCGCGTAACGGAGAGAAAGGGAGTGCGTGGCAAGGTTCTGCAGAGCGGGCCAAAGCCATGGGGGCCAGCGTGTCGGCTCGGGCGCGCGGCTGCAATACGCGCGCTCTGGGCGCGTCCAGTGCATGCACGGGGTGTGCTCGACGAAATGCCAGAGCATGCTACAGAGCTTGGTTGAGACTGGCAATTAACAGACCTAGGTTAGGAGAAACGGGGAGTCTAGTGGACATGCTGGTTTGATCAGAGGTGCAAGTTCACAGTGCAATGCCAAACTCATGTCAAAACTGGTCATGCTCTCCAGGTGTTTGACAAAATGCCACATGCACTTAGGCAGGTCTTGGGGTGGCCAAAAACTCCAGATGGGGGTCTCTTTAGATGCAAAAGAGAGTGGTGAGGTTAGTTGGACAAAAGAAGAAACTTGTTAGTGCAAGTTTTACAAAACTTCAATTCTGGACAGGAAATAAATGACATTATTTCATGAACCAAAAATGATCCAAAAGGTGCATACTCCTGGACTTAAGGGTTTAACATGGGGGTCTACAAGTAGGAGAAATGATCAAGGGCTAAAGAGCAAGCAAAAACATGGTTGCTGCACAAACCAACAAGTTGGTCCAGAATGAAGATGAAGTTGATTCACTCAAATTTTTCAAAGAACATAATTAATTTTTTGCACAAAGAGGGATAATAGGCTCCTACTGACCTCCCTTAATTTTGGTAGAAGTTTTAAATGAATATTTAAATAGGTTGTAGTGCAAAATGCACTCTGGACCAGAGAAGAAAAATTGAGAGTAGGGCTCAAAATATTTAGTGAATGAAATATATTTTTGCATAAAAGTGATTTAAAAACATCACATGACATCTCCAAATTTTTGTGGAAATTTTAAGTGAATCTATCAAATGGTTGTAGTTCAAATATGGCCATCTAACCCTGAAAAACCATTTTCAAGAAAATAAAGATCAAGCAATAAAATTATTAATTAGTTACACTGATAAAAGGAAAGTTTTTCTTGAGAGGTTAAAACAAGTCCAACAACATTTTTGAAAAGTTTTCTTTTTGGAAAAACTCATCATAACAGGGAAGGAAATGATTAAAAATCAAAAGTGGAGCTCAAAAATCCAAAGTTTTAATTCCTGGCAAATTTTTTAATTTAATAAAACAAGGCCAAATTTTTGGGGTGTCACAGTCACGATGCTCAGGAGTCCCCCTTGGTGCGCGAACAACAAGTAGGGAGGTGTGAAGTGGGTGGATCTACCGTTCTACGTCTGTAGAGCCTGGCCGCGCGCATACCTCACCCAGCGTTAGTCCCGACCGGAAACCAGGACGGGGCCAAGGAGTGAGGGGCTATGTGACCAGTTAGGCTCCTGAGTCGCAATGCTCAGGAGTCCCTCTTGATGCTCAAATGGCCTTCATACCTTGGCTCCGCTCGGGGAGAGACGCGCGACGAACCAGGCCCCGGGGGGCCCAGCTGGGCGGCGTGCATCTGGGCGTGACCCAGGCGCAGCCCCCGTGCCCAGCCCCCTCGCGCGGCACTCCCGAGGGGAGGCGTTGCGATGAGGCTAGACACTGAGCTCTGGGCTCCCTGAGGTTGATGCGGCCCGGGGGCCACCCTCAGTTGTTTATCACCAGCGCGGAGCATAGCGCTTCTGTATGTGTACAGGCATAGCCGCTCCTCGGCAATGTCATCAGCCAGCGCGGAGCATGGTGCTTCCACTGGTACGTGGGAGGGGGGCCCCCTCCGGGAGGAGCCCCCGGGGCATGTACAACCCTGCCCTGACACGTGGCTGGCACGGTAGGGCCTGGTGAGGTGTATCTGGGCACCCATGAGCCCGCGCGGGACTCACGGGGCCCTACCTCTAGGCGGGTTGCGCCTGGCACTGGGCCTTATCTTGTGATGTGTCCCTGCAAATTCGGTTAGATGTCGGCACTCTACGTCCTCGGGTCCCGTCCCTCGAGCTAGTCTCAGCCGTCGCTGGTATGCCAGGTCGCGATGCAAAGGTACCCCCCCCTTTAACGTGCAAGTGGTCGGCATGGAGAAGAAGAGGTGCCGTGGACCGGGATCAAATAATCTAACATGGTGGGTATAACGCATAACCGGGAATAAACGCAAATGGGATACAAGCCGCTGGGTCTGGCCCGAGCGACTTGGGGATCATGCAGCCCGAGGGGCGCCCCCAATAAGGTAAGCTAACAACATGAAATAAAAGGGGTACATGCCGCAGGGACGGATCCATGCGGCCTGGGAATAATGCAGCCCTGGGGGGGGGGGCGCTCCCATTGGAAGTGAAACTTGAAAGATGTCACCTGATGACGTTGAGGACGAAGGGGTGTTGGTGTAGCAGACTCGGCGGGCTGCGGAAGCCAATCCTCACGAGCCCCCAGGCCTGGGGGCCTCGGGAGGCTCCGGAGGTGCTGGTGGCTCCCTGGGGACCATCTCCATCTCCGCCAGGGCTGCGGAATGCCTGGCCTCTTGTGACTCCATGATGCCCCTCATGAGGCGCTGGTACGTGGAAGCCGCGTTCAGCAAGCCGTAAGGCATGCGAACGTAGCTGTGGGGTGGACCTCCGCAACGCCCCACTCGCGAGGGCCAGAGGCGCTCCAGAGAGGCGACTCGGTTGAGCCCTGGTATGTCGATGCAGACGCGTAGCCCACCATCCTCGCCTGGATGGGGGGCCACTGCTGGTAGACGGCGGCCGCCTTTCATGACTCTTGACTCCTGTAGCTCCTGAATGGCCTTGCAGACGAACTCCTGAGGGTCTGGCTCTCCTTGCCTTACTCCTTCTTGAGGGAAATGTGCTTCGAAACACGCCTCCATGTGGTGCCCAAGCACCTCCCTCGTGACCCTAGCTAGGTCGGTGGCCCTCCAGGGGAGAGCCCCCGAGCCCTGCCTGAGGAGGGCGCCGGGCGTGCTTTCCTATGCGATGGAAGGAGGTTCCCCCTGGGCAGGCACGGGCCCTGAGGGGCCTGCCTCCTGAGGAGTCAGGCCAGACGATTTCTTCTTCTTCTTGGGGGCGGTCTCGGGAAGCCTCCTGCTTCCGCGATCCGGGTCTTCCAGTGACACGTCCTGAAAGGCTCGTTCCAGGGAACACACCGCATCCTTCTCTTCACAGGGCACCGTGATGATTCCGCCACTTCCTGGCATCTTGAGGACGTTGTAGCCATGGTGGGTTACGGCTATGAACTTGGCCAGCGCTGGGTACCCGAGGATGGCGTTGTACGGCAGGCGAATGTGAGCGACGTCGAAGTCGATGAGCTCGGTGCGGTAGTTGTCGCGTGCCCCGAAGGTGACAGGGAGGCGGACCTGCCCAATCGGGACCATGGAGCCGTCGGTGACTCCGGAGAAAGGCTTGGTTGGCTGAAGCTGGCTGTAGGGCACTTGGAGATTGTTGAATGTTTCCATGGACAGGACATTGAGCCCCGCCCCGCCATCGATGAGGGTCCTGGTGACCACCACGTTGCTGATGATTGGGGAACAAAGCATTGGGAGGACTCCGGCTGTAGCCGCACACTTGAGATGATCTGCTGAGCTGAACGTGATGGCGCACACCGACCACCTGAGAGGGCTTGTGGCTTCAAGCCTGGGAAGGACTGCATTCACTTCGCGGACGCACTTCTTGAAGATGCATTGAGAGGCTGGGGCTTGAGCCCCGCCCAGGATGCAGGCGATCGCGCGCGGCTCCTGGAAGCCCCCAGCCTCCTTGTCCTGGTGGCGGTCCTTGTTTCTCCTTGGTTGTGGCGGCAGCGGAGGGAGGCCTGCGTTGCCTTGCGGGCGATCCTCCCGAGGCCGACCCCTCCAGTCTCCCTCGCGAGGCGGGTCTTGCCAGCGATCCTCGTGAGGTTGATCGCGCCACCCTTGGCGCGGGCCACGGTCTTCCCAGCGTCCTGCGTTCCTTCCTCCTCCTCGATCATAGCCCCGGTCACCGCGGTCGGGGCGACGGCCGATCATTCCTTCTCGCACGGCTCGGAGCTCTTGACATTCATTGGTGTTGTGGGTGTGGAGGGCGTGGTACACGAAGTACCGGCTGCCCTTGGAAGGCTCGGGCTGATCTCTGCCCCGCTTGGTGTTTGGTTCTGCCGCGAGCAGGGCAGCCCCCTTGCGCTTCACATCCTTGGCCTTGGGCTTCTTCTCTTCCGGGTCCACGGCAGGCAGCTCGAGGAGTGAGAGACGCCCTTCCTCAGCCCTGGCGCACTTGGTTGCCAAGTTGAACAGCTGCAAAGAAGTGCACAGGTCTTCATGCATCGCCAGCTCCTCCTTCATCTTGACATCGCGCACGTCGTCGAAGAAGGCTGAGATGATGGCCTCCTCAGTCACCCTGGGAATCTTGAGGCGTGCGTTGTTGAAGCGCTGGATGTACTTCTGCAGGGTCTCCCCAGGTTGTTGCTTGATGCGGCGCATGTCGCTCACGGCGGGTGGCCGGTCGCGAGTACCTTGGAAATTGGCGATGAAGCGGGTGCGCATCTCGTCCCACGAGGAGATCGTGCCTGGAGCCAGGTTCAGGAGCTAGGTGCGGGCCCCGTCCTTGAGCGCCATGGGAAACCAGTTCGCCATGACCTTCTCATCTTTGTTGGCAGCTTCGATGCCCAGCTCGTAGAGTTGGAGGAACTCCGCAGGGTCAGCCGTGCCGTCGTAGCGAGGAGGCAGGTCTGGCTTGAACTTGCCGGGCCACGCGACACTGTGTAGCTCGGCGGTGAAGGCACGGCAGCCTGCTGTGGCCACGGGAGGCCTTGGGTGACGGAGAGCTTGGTCTTGCATGTCCCCACGCGCTGCAGATGGGTCTTGACGTGCGGGAGCAGGGGCATGGTCGCGACGTGCTGGAGCAGGGAGCGCCCGGGCAGCTTCTTGCGGGCGAGGGACTTCCTGGCAGCTCTGCTCTTGCTGCGCTGGCACCTGACGGAGCGGGTTCTGCCCAGGGGCCATGCGCCTTGGAGCCCTGGCGCTTTCTTGAGGAGGAGGCGGTCAGGGCGCTGCCGGAGCTTCGTCGCCCGCGCGGGGCGGGGTGTAGTGCACTAGAACGGGCAGCGCATGAGAGCCCCTGCGGCGCGGACGAGCTCGGCGATGTGGTCGAGCCATTCTTCGTAGACGTCATCGACGGGGCGGTAGCGCAGGAGCTCGTTTGCCACGATGAGCGCAGCTCGAGCCTCCATGGGTGCGCGGAGCGCGCGGGACGAAGAACCAGTTGGGGGGTGCGAGGGAGTTGCGGTGCGGCTGTCTTGCCGCACGGACGGATGCTGAGACGATGCTTGCTGCTTGTTCCCCGCCGGGCCGGTGGCGGCGTTGACGGCAGGTGACGAGGAACGGTGAGGACGCCCGCCGACGGGAGCCGTCTGGGCGACGTGGGAAGCGAGAGCGGCCCGGCGCCCGGTGCGGGCCCGACGAGCGTCAGACATGGGTGCGATGGTCGGAGGAGAACGGGGTGGTGGAAGACGAATTCTGGTGCACCCCTACCTGGAGCGCCAAATGTTGGATTTCGGGTTCCGGCAGACCCTTGAGGTTCGAACACTGGGGTGTGCGCGGATATTTCACATCCTACCTACCTACACCCCTCCGCCTCGCTAAGATCTAAGCTATGGAAAGAACAACACAAGAGACACAGGGTTTATACTGGTTCGGGCCACCGTTGTGGTGCAATACCCTACTCCAGTGTGTGGCGTGGTGGATTGCCTCTTGGGCTGATGATAATGAATGATACAAGGAAGAACAGCCTCGGGAGTGTCTGTTCTTGGCTGGGGCGATGAACTGCTAGGAGGAGTTCAGCCACCCTTCTCTCTCTCTCTGTGATTGTCTTTCTCCGATTCAACCTCCTATCGAACCTCTCCTCTTAACCCCTCCGAACCCCTTTTCCTGGGGGGATGGCTAGTCCTATTTATGGAGGCCCTGGTCCTCTTCCCAAATATTGAGAGGGAAGGGAGCCAACAATGGCGGGCTAATTTGAAGGGGGATTGCTAGTACTCGCTACCCTGACAAAAGTAGTCTTCGCCTGCACAAAGCTCTGGTGGTGACGCCGTCTTGGGCTCCACGATGACCTCCGTCTTGCAGTCTTCCTGGTCTTGGTCTCGTTGCACAGAAATGGCAACCTTTGCCTGATGCATCGGTACTCTGCGACTGCGCTTGCCCCCTTTGCACCAAAGAGGAAAGGAGGACACTGCATGGGCTGGCACCCGCCTAGTGCCCTTGGTCGTCATGGCTTGCGTCACGGGCACCTCGTGAGGTACCCCGCCTTGATATCTCCGCCTCCTCGCGAGCCAGCCTGATGAGACCGTGCCTGAGGAACCTCCATGTCGTCCGCCCCGCGAGGCTTGGCCCCTCGCGAGGGTCTTGGGTCTATGTTGATGAAGATGGGCCATGCTAGGGCCCCCCTTGAGCCACGCCGCAGGCTGCAGGCAGGCAAGTCTGGGGACCCCCGTTCCCAAAACGCCGACAAAGTGGATAATACTTCAGGGTAGAACAGACCAATAGCTTGATTGCGTTTGATCTGCGAAATACATTTGCTTTGACCCAATCCTAGAAATGGATGAGGTACTGGAGTTTGTTTCTCCTAGTCATTCTGAAATAGAACGGCTCGACGGACCACAAGAGTAATAGGCACCGATGAACGAATGCTCACATACTCTTGACTATCAATTGATAGACGAAGGTCGGAATATAACGGAAGGGGGACAACTCAAAGGAACATATAACTTTCTGAGTTGTGGATGCATAGATTAGTATGTCGAACGAGTTCAACATATTTCTTCCGGATAACCCATGCAGAAAGGTAGGGTTGGCAGAGTCACAACATAGAATGAAGAACTCATCAGGAGCACTCTGTCGTGACCTTTTGGTTCAAAAGAACTCCTGCCAAGAATGGTTCATGATAATTGGAAGAAGGATGTACCACGAACCTCGAGGACTATCGCAAAGGTTACTAATATCCTAAAGGAACTAGCAACACTATCAACATGAGGTAAGTAGGGTGAATCTCGGATTCAAGAACCCATGATTAGAATACCTACTACTAAGTGGCATCACATGATGCTTTCGAGAATGGTGGCCAGAATCATCACACCGGGCACAAAGCATTGCTAGATTACTAGGTGACTCCCTAAAACACCTAGGGACATAATAATAGCTCCAACATATATGTTGAGGCAATAGAGTACCTCAACTCACAGATTAGTGTGGTTGAACTGGCCAACGGAAAGAAGCGATTTGCAAATGCATCAGACTATTTAGAAACCTGGGATGACTCGGAAAGCATAACGGCTGTAAATGCTCAAAATGATTTGAGACATCCTGCAAAATTTTGGCATAACCACTTAACATCACAGTATCAAAGTTCTAAGATGAACTGCCAACACACAGAAGTAGTAGGAACCGAACTCGGGCTTAAACTCAACAATCCTAGGCAACTACGGTTTAGTAACACGTCATCCAGATAGATAGATGAGAAGTCCTAGTTCTTAATCCACGTAGAAAAGAAGAGGTTGACTCAGATCAGCAGGACATAAGGTAAAGGAGTAAAAAGAGCCTTACGTTCCATACCACAATCAATTCCCTTATATAACTAAATCATTTCTAGACTCAACTTCAACCAGTTGGCTTGGCAATCCTACAGGCACTCAGGCTTTGATACCAACGCTGTTAGGACCCCGATTCCAAGTCACATCGATCTAGCCGGTAACACCTCATATCACATAGCAGCCTCACGCACAGTATCCCCACGGGTGTCGCCTTACCAAGGCCCGGGACCGTTTGCGCCTTTTGGCTCACATATATGATAGTGTCGCTAGCATCTCTATGACAGAGAACCCGAGCCGACATGGCTAGTTGTGAACCCAAAGCGGCACTAACCTATGGGAACAGGCATACATGAATCACACCAAGCATGTCTGTCAGCAGCGTGTGAATCCGGGCTGTAGCACTGGGCTAACAGGACTCCAGGATCCCGTGCTGTAGCAGGCTAGGCAGGACTCCGGATATCACCGCGTGATATTTCCCCGAAGGGACAGAAACAGGAACGAAGTGAAACACATGCCGGCCAGTCAAGTGTCCTAAGCAGTAGTGCTGGGCTAACAGGACTCTGGTGAACCGGGCTGTAGCGGACTACTATGGCTCATGGAAGCACTAGACTACATTTCCCCATAAGAGAGGCTGCCACGGATAAGCAACTAGATTGTCGGATCCCACACATACCAAGCATTTTAATCATACACACAATATGCTCGATATGTGTAAATACAACATGGCATCACAACATAACTCTACAACTCAAGTATTTATTCATTAGGCTCCGAGGAGCGAGATATTACAAACATGGGTCTCATGGCCCAACAATCATAGCATACAAATAAAGGCACAAGCGGAAGCTTAACATGTCTGAGTACAGACATCTACAAATGAAAAAGGCTAAGAATCCTGACTATCTACCAGATCCTGCCGAGGGCACAAGATCGTAGCTGAGGTATCAAGCTAAACATCGAAGTCCACGCGGAACTACTAGCGAGACTGAAGTCTCTCTGCAAAACATAAATTAAGCAAACGTGAGTACAAAGGTACTCAGCAAGACTTACATCACAACTAGCTACATATGCATCGGTATCAACAAGGGGGGGGGGTCGTGGAGTTTAACTGCAGCAAGCCAGCTTTGACTCAGTGGCTAACCTGAACTACGACTGCAAGCAACTCTTTTGAGGTGGTGCACACGAGTCCACATATTCACCATATCAATACACCACTATGGATCCGCTCCCGTCTCCCTACGAGAAGGCCATCCATAGCACTCACACTTATCTCGCGAGTTTTAGAGTATCGACTTTCACTTGTCTATGAACTGTTATAGGCAACCCAGAAGTCCATTACCGCAGACACGTCTATTCGAATAGATGATGTTAACCCTACAGGGGTGTACTTCTTCACACATGCTCTCACCACTTACCGTCGTTTACACGACATGTACTCGGCAACCTTCAAGCGGAAGCCCAACGAGGGTGTCGGCCACGGCCTACCTAAACACTCAAGTCTCTAGTCGAGGTTTATCGCCTATCCAGATTCCATCCGCAGGGAGTCCGGCCAAGGTTTCCACATACGGCCCCGGGCGATGTGTACAGGGTTCCGAGACACCAAACGGGCGCCCGACATGCCCGGCCACGTTGTATCTACCACAACATATCCCACCCCTAGGGTCAGCGCTACACACGGCTGCCAACACATATCCTATAAACACCAGAAACTAGGCACAACTCTTGGACAGAGGACAATGGTAATCAAGAAGCGGAGAGGGTCCATTGGTTTCGGGCCCAATGCGTGGTAGTAACTGTTTCATGGATCAGAAACACAGAACTCAGTTCCTGAGGACAGCTTCAATGAGACAACCCACCATGTACTCCTACATGGCCTATCACCGCTACCTTTACGAAAACATGTTCACACACTTAGCTCTCAACAGTAGGACATGTTTACACACCTCCGATTCATCCCCGATGAATCAGACCTGACTCAACTCTATGCAATAGCAGGCATGACAAATAACCATGAATGAGTAGGCACATCAGGGCTCAAACAACTCCTACTCATGCTAGTGGGTTTCATCTATTTACTGTGGCAATGACAGGTCATCTATTAACAGTTGAATCGTTGTTGTCCTAATGCAGTAAAAGAGAGCAGGAGTGAGAGAGTGGGATTGTATTGGAATGAACAAGGGGGTTTTGCTTGCCTGGCACTTCTAAAGATATCATTGGGTCTTCATCAGTGTCAACGATCACAGCATCGGTACAACATCTATTGAGAGGGGACAACCACCGGCAACAGAGAAAGAAACACAATCAATGGAATGCACAATATGATGCATGATCATGGCATGTCAATATGCTGTGGTTTGAGCTAATGCAACTAGCAACATGTTAAATGGAGTTGGTTTGAACCCTAGGTTCAAATTCAAACTCCATATGTGAGAGTTTAAATTCCATTTATATGAATTGGCCTAAACCGAGGATATAAGTTGCTCTAACATGCATGAAAATGCCATAAATAGATTCCTTGAATTTTTCTAATAATTTTTCATATATAAATGATTTCATTCTGAGCTACGGTTGATTTTCTATGAATTTTTAAAGTTTTAAACATTTTCTAGAATTTCCTGAATTAAATTAAATCCAGAAAATGTATTACTACGTCAGCATCTGGTCATGCTGACGTCAGCAGGTCAACAGAGGCTGGTCAAGGTCAAACCTGACCAGTGGGTCCCGCGTGTCAGTGTCATTAGACTAACTAATTTTTGTTTGTCCTAATTCTAGGGTAATTAGCAGGGCGGGCCCGCATGTCAGTGGCTCATCTAATTAGCTAAGTTAATTAACACTAACTAAACGTAACACTAATTAAGCAGGCACCTGGGCCCACATGTCAGGGGAGGTCAAACCCCTGGTCAACCGGGGCTAAACCACCGGCGTTTAGCCACCGGCGATGACCAAACGTGGCGGAGGGTCGCGGGGACGGGCTCTGGGGCCCCGTTCGCAGCGTGGTTGGGCTCGTTCGAGAGCCCACACCAGCGCGCATCGGATGGTGGCGCCAGCCGGGCCTGGGGCGGCTGGAGGCGATGGCGGGGAGCTCGGCCGCGGCGGCCGGAGCTCGAGCGTGCTCGGGTTCGGCGCTGGGATGCACAACAGGGGCGTGGAGAGGGGCTACGGCCTCCTGGGAGTGTGGCAAACGTGGTGACGCACTTGGTTTCGAGCCCGCATGGCTGTGGCCATGACGACGACGTCACCGGCGGAGCAGAGTGCTCAGGCTTGGTGGGTATGGCGGCTAGGGGGCGCAACCGAGGCGTAGAGGAGGGGGGTTAGGGGCAGGGGCTCACGGTTAGTCTTCCGGTGCAGACGGCGGGGCTGGGGAGGTGTCGGAGTGAGCGGGGCGGCGAGGCGAATCTTCGGCGACCCGAGGAGGATGAAGGGGTTGGGGACGGTGCTTCGAGGCGTTTGGCGTCATGTGGCTCGGCGGAGAGGACCGGGGCGTCACGGCGGAGCTCGGGGGCGCGTCGGAGAGGCTCGGAGGTGGCTCTGGCCGCAGCAACTTCAGGCGGCGGCGATGGTGGTGTTCGGCCGTGCGCGTGAGAGAGAGATAGAGGAGGGGATGAGGGAGAGGGAGAGTGCGAGAGAGGTCAGGGGATGCGTGGCATCGCGAGGGAGGGCCAGAGCGACGAGGAGGCAGGCATGGAGGCAGGAGGTGGCCAGCGCGTGGCCGGCGCACGGTGAGCACGCGCCCCTGCCTTCTGGCGCGAGGTAGGGGGTGACTGGCGCTGGCCAGTCGGCTGGGCCGGCACAGTGCCGGGCCAGCAGTGGCCCAGGTAAGCTCTCTCTCTTCTCTGTTTGCTAAATTGTTTCTGTTTTCTATTTTTCTGCAATTGTTTTGGGTTTAGTTTTAACACCAAACCATTTTATAAAATCCTGAAAATAATTATGTGGCTAGAACTAAAATATCCCAAAGCACATAAAATGTTCCAGAATTATTTGACATGTTTTAATTATATAAAAAATATATATCCAATGCAAATAGTTATTGAATTAATTCAAAGGCCCAAAATAAATGTTTCTAAGATACCAAAAACATTGGTTTGAATTTTACCTTTTGCCAATATTTTCAGAGACTAAGAGGAACATTTTCTTGGACTTCTTTGAAGACATTTTAATGTTGATTATTTTTGAACTAGTTTCTGAGGGTTTCAACAAACCTCAATTCAACTTTCAGAAATTTTAGACATGATGCATGAGTGCAGATGCAACTATTTCACTCAGGTACTCTAGGGCTATGACAATAGGACATATCGAGTGCCTAAAATTTGTTGGAACGGAAATGAATCAACACTCCAGCAAAACATAGGCCAATCGGAGGTGTAACCTGCAAACATGACCGGCCACTTGGGCAAGCACATATCCTATTTGAGCAACACAAGATATACAATTCAAAATATCTTATAGGACTCATATTGACATGAGCATTCAATAAGCAAAACCAAGTCGTAAAATAAGTAAGTATTCAAATTAGCATGCATTCAATAAGCAAAAGCAAATCATCTCATGCGTCCGTACATCATCGAATATTATCACTAATACATCCCGAATAGTATCATACATATAACATCACTAATACAACTAAAAGCCTAGCGCATGACGGGTATCGGCACGGGCGGTGGACACCCACAGAGAAGGAACCATCACAGGATCATAGCTCCAGTGAGATCCCTGGAAAACCTGCCAGGTATTGGAGAACCCGTGCTCCAACGCAAACAAGTAGCGACGGATGTGCGTGTCCTCCTCACTGGCACGGTGACGCACCACCTTCGCGGGGTCCCCGAGCCTCTAGACCATCACTGGCCCACGCGACCGCCACCAAAGAAGGTTCGGGTCAATGACGGGCTGACTCCTCACCAACCTGCGCCCCCCGGTAGGTAGCGCCTCCCAGTAACACCCCGGCGAAGCCCAGTCCCGGACATGACCCATCTGGTGACGCAGGTGTCCTCTGCCGACTCGATGACGAGGATGCGGGATAGGCATCGTCGACGTCGATGCGGGAATAATTGCTTTAACTAAAAAAGTAAACTAGTTCTATTAATTTTCGTACTAAAAATAAAATAGTTGTATCAACTCAACTAGTTCAATTACGCACTTACTATGAATAAAGTTAAACTAGTTTTTACTAAAAATAAACTAGTTCAACTAGTTATATTAATTTTCTTACTAATTCTATTAAACACTTACTAAAAACAGTAAAAAAAACTAGTTAGATGAACTCTAAAATTTAACACTGACCGATGAACTCTAAAATTTAATGAACCCTAACTAATTTGATGAACTCTAAAATTTAACCCTAACTAATTTGATGAACTCTAAAATTTAATGAACCCTAACTAATTTGATGAACTCTAAAATTTAACCCTAACTAATTTGATGAACTCTAAAATTTAACCCTAACTAATTCGATGAACTCTAAAACTAATTCTATTTAACAACTACTGCCATAATTAGCATCTAATTTGATGAACCCTAACTAATTAGATGAACTCTGAAATTTAACCCTAAGAACCCTAGCTAGGAAGAGGTAAGGGAGGAGGAGGGCGTGCTCACCTCTGGCGCCGACAGAGTTAGTGAGAGGGGCATGCGGTGTCGAGGTCGGGACGGGGTCAGGGTCGGTGCGGCGGGCGCACGACGGAGGGCGGCGATGTATGGGGGGCGTCGAGGTCGGGGTCGGGGGCGGCGTTGAGGTCGCGGTCGGGGGCGGGGGCGGCGTCGAGAGTGTGCGAAGAGCGACAGGTCACGCGCGGTGGCCGACGGCGATGTAGAGCGGCGATAGCGGAGGAGTAGGGATTTGGGGGAATTGGCCGTGGGGGAAGAACGAACCGCGCAGTTAAGCTAAAAGTAGCAGTAGCGCGTTCCAGGAAGTGCGCTTCTGCTACGGTAGCTATAGCGCGTTTCTTAACAAGCGCTACTGCTATTCCTTCTCTTTTTTATTTGCTTTCCATTTAATTTTATTTTCGTTAGTAGTAGCGCCTTGTTCATAAACGCGTTGCTACAAAACAAGTAGCGGTAGCGTGGTTCTACGTAGATCGCTACTACTATGTGTAGCCTATCGGCTAAGCCGTGAGAATTTTAGTAGTAGCGCTTTTGTACTCGGGCACGCTACTTCTATAACTGTATCTGGAGCGCGGTTTAAAACACCGCGCTGCTGCTAATTAGCACCAACGTGCGTTTTTAGCCCGCGCTACTGCTAATGTTCTGTGTATAAGGTTTTCCCTAGTAGTGTCTTTCTCAAAGACTTATCAGGAGTACGCGGGGTCAAAGTAGCAGCATGCAAACAGGCAGGTTTAACCAAGTTTCAATGAAGGCGGCTTTAGCAGCCTGGATCCATCCTGACTATCTGTAAGTCGTGCTCTCACATGATAGCTCACGTTTTAACCTTAACGAGCTCAGATCTTGGTCGAATACGCCGTAAAGACTGATCGTTAAGAGTACGGCTGGTCAATCAGGATTACCTGATGGAGTTGAAGCAGCTGGTTATAGGTAGGATGACCCGGAAAGGTTATGTTCTCTTTAGTCGAATACGCCTATGTTTGAACAAACCTGGTCAAGAGGGTAGTGACGCTATGTTCTCTTTAGTCGAATACGCCTTTGTTTGAACAGGAAACTCCAAGTGACATACTGACAATTTGTGCTCGTCAGGGACCTATGTTTGAGCCATCCTGTGCATCCAACTCTCTTTGGTCCCTGTAATTTTCTTGAGAACTCAAACTTGCGAGAGATGGATAATCTTCTTGAACCAGAGTTTTAAACTAGATTTGAGAGCTTCAATGCTTTGTGGGAGACAGATTTCCCTTGAGTAGGATTGTGAACCGGATATTAAGCACTTTGTAGGAGACAGATTTCCCTTGAACCGGAACCTTCATTTGAGCCGGAAACATTCTGACGGTCCTTAAATTTTAATCGATATAACAGTAATCTCCGGGGCCGGGTTATTTTCCCTCCAACGACCCGGAGTTCTTGAATTTTGCTGAAACTGGCAAGACTTGCTGAGTCATATCATTGTCGCCCCTGAGTCTTATAATGACTTGAGGAGTTGGCTTGAGACTCTCCATATTTAACCATAACATAAGATGTATATCATTGGTGTTGATAACGTGATGTGAATCCACAGAAGGTTGAGGTGACTGCGGCAGGTTATGAATGATCCTGTATGAGCCGTGTTGGCAACTCGGTCAACGGTTCATCCCAACTGGTTGTTTGAAGTGAACCAAACTGTAGTGGCAGAGACTTGTGCAGACTGAGACACAGAGGCTGCGGTTTGCACACACATTTGTTGAACAATGCGGTATGGTTGGATGCTGGTGCTTGATAACATTGGCGCGAGCTTTATATCCATGACATAACGATCATTCTTGCAGTGAATAATTGTCCTGCACAAACAATATTACAGACCAAGGCAAAGATAAACTATTCTTTGACAAAAACAACATGTGCTAATAAAACAAATTTAGATGGATATCACCTAATTTATTTGAATGACGGATGATTTGTTCAACGCGACATAGGTGGCTCAGGCATACTGGTGACTCAGTATAGACCTGGCGGCTCATCACGGCAGAGGCGGCTGAACGTGGCTCCGGTGGCTCAACATGGTCTCGATGGTTCAGGCAAAAAACCTTCAGGTCATTCTCTGGGTCATTAAACACCTGGCACGGGTGGTGCAGATGTATACGTCGCCTCCGACGCTGGTGCACGAGGGCTGGATCATACCTTGGCCATGAGTCAATTGAACTGATTGTTTTTGTTTAGCGAGTCTACAGAGCTTTTTATTTGTCTCATTACATGCATATTTGCCCCATTCATCAATTAGTATTAGTCTTGCTAGTACTTTGCATTTGGCTGGGGTTTTCTTGTTGGGAAGATTGACTCAACCTCAAGGCTGCCGGATCACGTGTGAACTCCTCAACAGATCTCATGATTTCGACAACAAACCAGCAACACCACTTAGACTGTCTGTTCCAACTGAGCAGCTGATCCAATCCCTTCCTACTGAATCATATCTTCGAATCAATTTCCTCAGTCCCCACGGCCACGCAATCGCAAACGCTTGCCGCTATTGCTCTCTCCTAGCCGCGGCTACAGATCTTATAGTCAGTGCACTAGACTATACACATTGTCATGTCATTAAATCTAGATGAACTTTAGAAAATGGCTGCAGCAACTGACAAAATCAACAGTACGTGAAGTAATTCCTTGGTTTCATATGCAGTTGGCTGGTGTATGTGCAGATGTTGCTGATCTTGAAGAAAAACACTGAAGCTCGACAACGGAGGCAACTTGAGGCCGGGGTAGCTTGCCGGTGACTCGCAAACCGGCGAAGGCGCAGGCGCGCATGGATGGAGGCGAGGCCCGGCTCAGCCGGCAGCGTGCGAGATGCTCAAGGAGGCAGAACCCATGCTTTGGGGGTGGAGCGGTGAAGTTTACGAGGCGGCTTAGAGTATAAGAAGAGAGGCCAGGCGGCTCGTAATAGAGGCGAGGCCGGTTCAAGGCTGCGGTAGTGGAGACAGCTTGCAACATGGTCGGCTCGAAGCGACTCAGGGTAGCAGCAGCTCCCAGCACGAAGCAGGGATGGTGTGACGGGCAGCTCAGCAGTAGCGGAGACTTGGCGAGGCCGCGGAAGCCGTGCTAGCGACCCGTGGCGGTGACGCAGGTAGCTAAACGGCGGCTTGGTAGGTGACGCATGGGGCAGCTCACAGGCCACGCCGGCAAGACGACGAGGCTCGTCGGCTCGGTGGCGGCCCGGGGGAACCGATGATTCAATGAGTGGCGAGAGCAGCCTTAAACCAGGGCACGAGACCGAGTACGATGAAACAGGGCGGAGCGGCGACTCAATCTGGGCACGTGAGCGGCAAGTGGAGCCATCCGGGCACGGGTTTGGAGACACACCGAGGTCGACGGAGTGACTCAACCGCGGGTAGACGGGCACTCCAATGGCGCAGAAGCCATGGTTGGCAATTTGGCGCCGGGCAGAGGTACTGGCAAAGTAGTGGCTCACGGTGGCACGGCCCGTAGGGCTTGCCGGCCGGCGGCTCAATCCAGCAATAGCAGGAGGCTATTCGATGTGAGTCTGAGTCCTTCTGCGGGTCGTACTTCGGTCCTACTCCTTTTGTTTTTTCCTTTCCAATTTGTCCTCGCTGTGGATTAACTCAAACTTGGAGTGGTCAAACCGGCCGCTTGTTTGTTTTGACTCGTCGTAGCTAACGACTTCCAGTTTCCTTCGGTAACCCCTTGACAGTTTGCATTCAATAAAACTCCTCCAGCAAGGCCCAACCTTGGTTTTACCATTCGCCACCTAGCCTTTTTCCCTTGGGAGTCGTGCATCCCGTCTTTCTTTTAACCCCCCCGGGCCAGTGCTTATCTAAGTGTTGGTATGAACTAGAGTCCTTTGCAGCGCCACCTCGGGGAAACTTGAGGGCTGGTTTTAGTTGTACGGAGCGCTCATCCGGTGTTGCCCTGAGAACGAGATATGTGCAGCTCCTATCAGGATGTCGGCGCATCGGGCGGTCTTGCTGGTCTTGTTTTACCATTATCGAAATGCCTTGTAACCAGGATTCCGAGCCTGATCGGGTCTTCCTGGGAGAAGGAATATCCTTCATTGACCGTGAGAGCTTGTGATGGGCTAAGTTGGGACACCCCTGCAGGGATTTCATCTTTCGAAAGCCGTGCCCACGGTTATGGGTAGATGGGAATTTGTTAATGTCCGGTTGTAGAAAACCTAAAACCTTAACTTAATTAAAATGCATCAACCGCGTGTGTAGCCGTGATGGTCTCTTCTCGGCAGAGTCCGGGAAGTGAACACGGTGTTGGAGTTATGCTTGAACGTAAGTACTCCCGGATCACTTCTTGATCATAGATTCTTGACCGTGCTTTGCCTTCTCTTCTCGCTCCCATTTGCGTATGTTAGCCACCAAATATGCTAGTCGCATGCTGCAGCTCCACCTTATACCTTTTACCCTTCCTATAAGCTTAAATAGTCTTGATCGCAAGGGTGTGAGATTGCTGAGTCCCCGTGACTCACAGATACTTCCAAAACCAGTTTGCAGGTGCCGATGAAACCGTGCAGGTGACGCAACCAAGCTCAAGGAGGAGCTCGATGAATATCTCGTTCTTTGTGTTGTTTCGTTTCAGTTGATCAGTAGTGGAGCCTAGTTGGGACGATCGGGGATCTGTGTAGCATTTGGGGTAGTCTTCTTTTATTTTGGTTCCATAGCCGGACCTTGTGTGTATCTGGCTGATGTAATGTTATATTCATGTATAGTGTGACGTGGCTGATGTATCTCTTTCCCTTATGTATTACATGGGTTGTGTGAAGATTACCTTACTTGCGACATTGCTTTCAATGCGGTTATGCCTCTAAGTCGTGCTTCGACACGTGGGAGATATAGCCGCATCGAGGGCGTTATAAGTTGGTAATCAGAGCCTTCCCCAACCTTAGGAGCCACCTCCTTGATCGAATCATTGGCGTTGTCGAGTCTAGAAAAATGTTTTGAGTCATTTAGGATTATATATATCTAAGAGTAGGATTCTTTTTACTCCTTAGTCCCTTCGTCGCTCTGGTGAGGCATCCTGACGTAGAGTTTTGACTCTTCTCTTCCCAAATTTCACTAAAAAAATTTTAGGATCACACGGGTATCATGGAATCGTTCCGATGGTTTTGTGACGAGAACATTGTTCTTGGTGCCTCCTGACATTTAGGGGTTGTGGCAGTGTCCCGGGGAGTTGAGCTCTGAGGTGTTGTCGTCACAATTTTATCATTGCAGTTCTGGAATACCTAAGTTTCGCCAACATCGAAAATCTCTTTTATGCAGTTGTTGGTGAGATAACCTCGACGCCACCCAGTACTGGGGCGGGAGTTCGGGAGTATTGCCATAACTCGTATAACGGATGCTTGTCGAAGGTTGAGGTAAATGATTTCCGAAGATTTCTTGGTTATGTGTTGAAGGATGGATACAGCTGGATGTAGGATTTGCTAGTTTTGCGTGAGATATTATGCTTCCCCTGTATCCCCAACACCGTTCACTTGTTGGAATCAACACGGGGACCAAGAAAGAATGGTGATGGTGAGAAGTATCACTATACCAAGAATTCTTAAGAGGTGAAGTAATCCTCATGACATTCTTGACATAAAAGATGGGAATACTCCAAGGTAAAGAAGAACAAATGTTGGATAGCAAGGAACTCAAGGTATAACACAGGACACGAACAAGTTTGTGTTGGAGGGAAGGCAGTAAAGTGGTCGATGACAACAAAAATCATCGAGGGAAAGGATGGTATTTCTCATCATGAATTCGATTGATATCCTGGAAGAGCTCTAAATGCTGATGATTATGACGACACATTTGTCGAGAGATTTCATGAAGATGTAATCGATCGGTGATAAAATCAGGTTAAAGGAATGATGAAGCGAAAGCTTATTCGAAACAAGGGTACGACACAAACTCGAAATTAAGCTTGTTGTTCAAGAACAAATTATATGACAAGGAAGATCGATGTAAGATTAACTCACCGTCGAAATTTGTGCTCCGGGAAGAAGGACCTGGTAGCACAGTTAAGAGCAGCACGATAATGATATAGCCGATCAAGCTAGGAATGACTTGAAGGATTATTTAAACTCGTAAGCAACGAAAATTATTTAGGGTTATTGAATCGGAGTGCGGACTCGATTCACTATTCGGTATCCCTGAGTGTCTAACAACTCAGAACCCGGAGAAAAATTGGAATCAGTGAGAAATAATACTTGAAGAAGAACTCATAAGGGGTAATATGGTTCTATGATTTTATCGATATACCACGGGGTAATACTCGAAGGTAGAACATAATAGAGGTTGCAGAGGTGTATTGATCTGCAGAGGACAAGTTCTTTAACTAGTCAGAGAAATGGAATAAAGGAGAAAATATGATTGGAACCACGATTGCAAAGGCTCAATTCATAGATAGCAAATGATATTATATCAAGGGAATAGTTATTATTACAAGAAGCTTCCATGATAGGATATACATCGTGTCGATGGGCATGAACACAAAGTTCAAGGTCGACTCCCACCTCTTCAATGTATAACCTTCCATTCACTTCGCGTCTTTAATGAAGTTATGGAGTTGAAAATTTATCTAGCAAAACACCAGTAGATATAACCCGCATAAACTTCGGGTTCGCATAGACTAAAGAAGGCATAGGTTCAACACATAGGGGCCTCTTAGGAACATATACCACGAATTTCAAGAACAAATAACACAAGCTCGATAGTAGAGCATGCTTGAGAAAGCAGAGGATACAATTTACCAAAGGCATTATGTATCCAAGGGAAGGCTCACAAGCTTATTGAATATGAAGGACATTGTTGGATAAAAGCGAACGAAGGGTCTGGTGGTCCACAAGGGACCTGATGTGAGCATCGGTACTCAACCAGAGGAAGAAAGAAGGCCATGAGATCAGATCATAGAAACAACTAACTAACTCAAAGCTCAAATGCAAAGGAATTATGAATTCCAAGACAAGGGATCAGAAGCAATGCTCTGATTAGGGATGGATAAGTTGAATAGCCTTAGGGGTACAATCGATGGCAATTTGATTGGTCGAGATACAACTCATGTTTAAAATGACGTCTGAGCCGGAAGGACGAAATGAAGGATCTGATTAAGGATCGCGAGCATTCACAACATATTGATTCAACAAACTCAAACTGATAATGACTAAGGATGCCAATAAGATTACCTAACTTATGGGATTAACCATAATGCAAGCAAGCAATAATTTCAAGAGCAATAGGTTGCTCAGGATTTTCGGAAGATTGAATGGTATTCCGAAGACTCTTGTGAAATACATGAATCAACTCGGATGAGCGGATACTCGGTAAGCACGAGAAATTATCCATAGGGTTATTCATGTGGCAAGGAACTGCAAGGCAGTAGGCACAAAGTATTCTCGAAACAATAAAGAGAATTCCAGGGTATCTTGTCATAACAAGATCAACGGGGAATGAATGTAAGAATGGAAAGTGTACATAGTTATCCATAGGTGTTTATCGATGGAAGGGAATTGCAAAGGCGATGGCATAAAGTCTCGAGAGAACATCATAGAGTATCTTCAAAATCTTCTGGTGCAGCAAACGATCGTCGGTAATAAGGTGCTCTCCGGGTGAAAGTGATCCCGAGATCCTAAGGTTAGATTTAGCAAAATTCATTTAACACAAAATAGAAGAGAGATTAGAGTCTCAGAGTATAGATGAGGAATAAAAGCTCCTAATACCACCCAAATGGTGACGTGGGCCCGTAAGGCACACAACCATGTTAGTAAAAAGTTTTGCAATGTCTATACTCGACTTCGGCCAACGAGTGTGGAAGGGGGATTCCTAAAGGCAGTCGGCTCTGATACCAACTTGTGGCGCCCCCGATTCAATCATACACTAGTCATACACGCAAACGTGTACGATCAAGATCAGGGACTCATGGGAAGATATCACAACACAACTCTACAAATAAAATAAGTCATACAAGCATCATATTACAAGCCAGGGGCCTCGAATACAAGAGCTCGATCATAGACGAGTCAGCGGAAGCAACAATATCTGAGTACAGACATAAGTTAAACAAGTTTTCCTTAAGAAGGCTAGCACAAACTGGGATACAGATCGAAAGAGGTGCAGGCCTCCTGCCTGGGATCCTCCTAAACTACTCCTAGTCGTCGTCAGCAGACTGCATGTAGTAGTAGGCACCTCCCGAGTAGTAGTAGTCGTCATCGACAGTGGCGTCTGGCTCCTGGACTGCATCGTCTGGTTGCAGCAATCGGGTATATTAAGGGGAAAAGGGGGAGCAATGCAACCGTGAGTACTCATCCAAAGTACTCGCAAGCAAGGAGCTACACTACATATGTATGCATTGGTATCAAATGGAATAAGGGTATCATATGTGGACTGAACTGCAGAATGTTGGAATAAGAGGGGGATAGCTAGTCCTATCGAAGACTACGCTTCTGGTAATCTCCATCTTGCAACAGAAGAAGAGAGTAGATGGTAAGTTCACCAAGTAGCATCGTGTAGCGTAATCCTACCCGGCGGTCCTCTCCTCATCGCCCTATTAGAGAGCGACCACCGGGTTGTATCTAGCACTTGGAAGGGTGTGTTTTATTAAGTATCTGGTTCTAGTTGTCATAAGGTCAAGGTACAACTCCAAGTCGTCCTTGTACCGAAGATCACGGCTATTCGAATAGATTAACTTCCCTCTAGGGGTGCACCACATTTCCCAACACGCTCGATCCCCTTTGTCTGGACACACTTTTCTGGGTCATGCCCGGCCTTGGAAGATCAACACGTCGCAGCCCTACCTAGGCACAACAAAGAGGTCAGCACGCCGGTCTAAATCCTATGGCGCAGGGGTCTGGGACCATCGCCCTTTGCACACCTGCATGTTGCGAATGCGGCCGGAAGCAGAACTAGCCCCCTTAATACAAGAGCAGGCTTACAGTCCAATCCGGCGCGCGCCACTTAGTCGCTGACGTCACGAAGGATTCAGCTGATACCACAACGTCGAGTGCCCATAACTATCCCCGCGTAGATGGTTAGTGCGTATAGGCCAGTAGCCAGACTCAGATCAAATACCAAGATCTCTTTAAGCGTGTTATCTTGAAGTAACCGCGAATGCCGACCAGGGCCAGGCCCACCTCTCTCCTAGGTGGTCTCAACCTGCCCTGTCGCTCCGCCTCAAAGTAACAGTCGGGGGCCGTCGGGAACTCAGGCCCACCACTACCTGGATGGAGCCACCTGCCCCTTCAGCCCCCACATCAGAATCACTTGCGGGTACTCAACGAGCTGACCCGACTTTAGTCACCACTTGTATAGCATGTATATATGTATAAGTATATACCCGTGATCACCTCCCTAGTGATCACGACCCGATAGTATAGCATGGCAGATGGACAAGAATGTAGGGCCACTGATGATAAACTAGCATCCGATACTAAGCATTAGGATTGCAGGTAAAGGTAACAACAGTAGTAGCAAGGACAAGCTATGCATCATGATAGGATTAACGGAAGCAGTAACATGCTACACTACTCTAATGCAAGAAGTATAGAGAAGAGTAGGCAATATCTGGTGATCAAGGGGGGGCTTTCCTGGTTGCTCTGGCAAGATAGAGGGGTCGTCAACACCGTAGTCGTACTTGGTAGCAGCGGCGTCGGTCTCGGTGTCTAGCGAGAGAAGAGGGGGAAGAAACAATAAATATAATGCAAACAAATGCATGACGATGCATGACATGACAAAGTGTGATGCTAGGTGTGCCCTAACGCGGTACGAGGTGGTACCGGTGTAGGGGGAAAACATCCGGGAAAGTATTCCCGGTGTTCCACGCACTACTAGGAAAAGGCATGCTAGTGGCGCACCGAATTTGCCTTCTAATGGTGCACTACTGGTGCGCCACTCGCATCACGCCATTAGAATTAAATTCTAATGGCGCACTACTGGTGCGCCATTAGTATCTGGTGTTCTAATGGCGCACCGCGTAGTGCGCCATTAGTATAGCCTGCAGTGCGCCATTAGAATGCCTCCCAGGGGCCATATGTACAAATGTGCTTTGGCATTCTAATGGCGCACCAGCAGCTAATGCGCCATTAGTGTGATGATCACAGTGCGCCATTAGTGTCTTGTGTGGTGCGCCATTAGTATGAATATTAGGTTTTATTTTTTTTGCTTTTCTGATTTTTGCACAGGTTACAAAATATATTATTGCATAGAATATAGACAGCAGCACACAGCAACATCAGATTCATCAAATACAATAGAAGATTAGTCTCCGAATATAATTCATCATATTAGTCTCTGGATTCAAAAGACCAGACAAAGATAAAACATTACAAGTCTCAAGACCGCGAGTATCGAGTTTGCCTTCACATTACAAGTCGATATCGATCATCTAAACTACCATCACATAGAAGAGAGCTGTGGTCATCACGATGAGCATCATCGCGATCAAACTGGTCTTCATCCGGTTCCTCCAACGCTCCCTCCTCTCTCCCGCTAGATAGCGGGCGTATCTAGATTCGGCCTCCGCCCTAGTGGTGTACCCTTTGTAACTGTTACCGCTGAAACGGTGAACCTGTCTCCGACACTCCTCCCAGTCATCGTAGACTCCGGGAACCTTACCCTTGTACACGACATACGACGGCATCTCTATGCACAAGCCAAACAACAGACAATACATAAGCAATGTGTAAGTATGCAACAAAAGGATCAGAAGAGAAAAGCAAGACATTAATAGCACGATTCATGGTCCTACTAATAAATAGCAGCGATTACATCTAAGTTGAACAACCATCCAAACCAAAGAGACATCCGAATTCATTAAAGTTTAATTACAACATGAGCCAATCAATGTTTCAGAACTACACATCACTACTTTCGACTCAACTCATCGGACAGGAGCGTGGGTGAAGCCGCCGTCTGTCGTGATGGTCATGAAATCACGGTCGTTGTCACCCTGCATTTGTAGCGTTTCATCTATCTCACTGTTGGACGGTTGATATCTGTGGAAGAACTGCCCCGCGGTATGAAGGACATCTTGATGGATGATGTCCGCAAACTCCGACTGGATGCGAAAGAATTCTTGTCTGAGGTCCGCGTCCTGGACTGCCGACAAGCTCGCGGCCCAATCTTTGAGATTATCTGGTAGCAGAAGGTGATGATGGTCCCTTACGATCGCCCGCATGTGATGGAGGGCGTAGTAGGCATCCTTCTGACCGCCAGGCGGCTGCTTGACGTAGCAGAACTTCGTATTGTGTGAGAAGATGTGCTTGCCGTACTTACGAACTGGCCTGGTGAAGGTGCCTCCAGATTGGGCGTAGCCGGGGAGAACATCATCAAGAACTTTCTTCACATTTGTGTAGTCTATCATGGAGTTATGGTTCGGGTCGAAATACGTGGCCATGGAATATTTCGGGCTTAAGAGGATGAGTGTGCAATGTGTGTCACTGCACAGAACACGGAATGTTAGAAAAAAAAGAACGATCGAAATCTAAGAAATCATATGTTACGGGGCGGTTAAGGGATGACTTACTCGGGAAAGTAAGGCACAAGGAAGTTATCCTTATCTGCGTTTGCCAGAATGACGCCTTCGAGGTGTGAACTCGCAACTTGGCGGTCCCCAGCGCTGCTCAAGTGCTTGGCACGCATGTAGAAGGGGTCGACTATCACGATGTCCGGGGTATTGTCTCTAATGATCCGCATCTGCATGCTCAGCGAAAACAGCCGAACGAAGGTGTAGTGCAACGGATGAAGGTTAAACATAGCAAAGATGTCATCAAACCGCAGGACGATCATACCCCCGATGTCGCCATCCACAAAGCCCTTGCTCTCTGGCACCTTGGCCACGAAAACCGGGTATGCCACATCCTTCTCTCTGAGACGCCGCTTCTCCAAAATCAGAACACTGTCGTGCAGACTCCGCATAGCACCGGTTGCAGCATTCAACATATTTGGCGGTAGCATCGCCCTACCCGCCACATGCACCCTCCTCGAGATATCCTTAGGTGAAGGTGGCCCGTCCTGAGCACGGATCGAACTCGGTGCCGGCTGGCTCGCACCGGCGCCCTTGTTAGTCTTTCGTTTCCGGCCCTTCTTCTTGATCTCCTGTAATGGGACCGAGTTCTGCTCACAGACCGCCTTCTTCAGCGTGTTGGGGCTGATAATATTTCGCGCCTCAGCTATCTGAGGCTCGGTGAAGGCGGGAGCTGGAGGCGTGTCCTGAGAACTGAACGCCAGACGACGCTTGTTGCAATTGGATTTCTCCGCCGTACCAGCTAGATCGCGGTGGTCTTGGTTGGGTTCTTGAGAAAGAGGCCCGCAGAACTCGTCAGCGTACCCATGTTCGGCAAAGTACTTATCAACTTTGGTAAATGTACCGTCGTCGTTGTCGTCGCCGTCCGGATCCTGTGCCATAGGGCTGTCCGGATCCTGTGCCATAGGGATGTCCGGCAGGTCCGGTAGCGTTGCGGCGTTCTTGCCATGGCTTGGCGCCGGCACGACTGGCGGTCTTGTCTGTGGGGTGGTGTCCCCCGCCCCCAAACGAATCTGGCTCTTCGGCCATAGCAGGGGCTAGTTTACGCAGGTGCCGAGGGTCATCTCATCTTCTTCGTCGGCCCCAGCGGGTCGAATCGGAGGTAATAGCTCGTCGCAGCCTGGCAGCACCCGGACCACTTCAACCCTATACATTGTGGTTGGCATCGGATTACCGTGGAACATGGGGTTGCCCGGTTGAACGATTCTGCCCTTGGCGACATCGACCAACTCGGTGCCCACGAAGTGCAGAAGAGTGCAAGGAACGTCGGCGGTGTCCTGGAAAAACATGTATAGGGCGTCAGGGATGCCCAGTCAAAGGCAAGGAGATGAAGTCATCGGCCGAGAGGCTTAGTTACCGTGATGCCGTCGAGCTCGGCTAATGTCGAGGCACCGCCAACGGCGGGCGTGCAACTGACAGAGGGGGCGCTTGCTGGGCGAGGTGCCGGTCGGCGTACACCCGGGTGCATTAAGCTCCAATGCCCGTGCCGGTGCCGGAGACACGAATACCGTCTCCGCCGGAGACACCAATGGCGCCGCCGCCGGAGACACCAATGGTGCCGCCGCCAGAGACACCAATGGCGCCGCCGCCGGAGACACCAATGGCGCCGCTGCCGGAGACACCAATGGCGCCACCGCCGGAGACACCAATGGTGCCGCCGCCGCGCTGTGCGAGTTGCTGGCTGTGAAGCTGGGAACCGGGGGAGGCCCCTTTTGGCCGCCCGCAATCCACGTCGTCAGCCCATGAATCAACGTAGGCACCATGGCGTTGAGCGTCGTTCCAAGTTGTTGTTGCACTTGCTCATGGACAAGCTCCGGAATCCGCGCCACTTGTGCCTTGAGTTCTTCAACCTCGCGCATCTGGCTTTCCAAGCTGGTCTTTTTCTCCTTCCGCACACCAGCGGTATAGTATGACCCCCATTTTGTGGACAAGCCTTTGCCGGCCACACGACCAGCTGACGTCGGCTTATCGAGCTTATCCTTCTTTTTCATTATGTTCAACGCCCTATTTAAAGGGGTGTCAAAAGGGGAGCTCTTAGACGACCCCGCGCTACTGCTTTCATTGTCCTGCGAAAGGAACATGAACCATTTAGAAATATTGGGGATTAATTAGAGTGCAACCATATGGAGCTAATTACGCGGGGGTGTATTCCTTACCAGAACAAGCTCAAGCGCCCTGGTCTTCGGATCCGTGGTAAGCTCCTTTGTTATCGGGTCCTCCTTGTACCGGGCCCTGACATAGTTCCTGGTCTGCTTGTCACCGCTGTATTTCTCGAAGCGGGGCGGTAGGCCTTGCTCGGCACGCTCCGCGTCCTCCTTGTCCCATATAGGCTCCGCCACTCTATAACCGCCGGGACCGAGTTTGTGTTCCCCTAAGTTCAACTCCCGCATTTCTTTCCCCCACTGACTTGATTCGGAGGTTGCGGGGCTCTGGCACTTGATCTTGAACTCCTTGTACTCATCTTCGCTCTTCAAAGGATATTTCGCCTTGATCTTGTCATAACTATCACCTTTATCAATCATTCTCTTCACCGCGCTTCTCCAAGTAGACAGGGTCGTGCTCATCTTCGTGAGGGCGCAATTGTTCACTTTATTCCCTGAGAGGCGTGTGTTTTCAAATTCGGCGGGGAACTTGTATCGTTCGTGCAGCTTCATGAAGAGGAGGTTGCACAAATTCCCTCGGTCCTTATGCCTAAGGTTCTCGGTGTTGATCGAGACGGTGCTCCGGAGAATGCACCCGAGCTGAACCGAGTACCCCTTGGCTATATGTTTGGGCTCCGTTGGATTCCCGTCGGAGTCCACTTGAGTGAATTCCTCCTTGACGGTGAGGAGCGCATTCGGGCGCCGGTCCTTCCTTTGCTTCTTCGGTTGGCTGCCATCTGTGTGTGCGCCGCCACCATCTGTGTGTGCGCCGCCATCATCAGTGGTGGCATCCTCGGCGGCACCATCAGTGGTGTCATCCCCGACGCCACTAGGGGTTGTGTAATCAGGATCGGTGTATTCCACGGCGTCATCATAGCGGTGAGGTTGTTCCTCCATCTCTTGGGACAGCTCCCAGAATTGCTTGCCGCCCGAACCACCAGCCTCATCGTTGTGGGCCATGTTTCTCTCTAAATAGGAAAAAAGTTTGGTCAAAAAGATGGTTATTGTCAAGGAACAAGATCATGGTCTCATGATTTAGGGTTTGTCGACACCGAGGCACCCTAAAAGCCTAAGCTTTCATCATTTAGGTTCTCATCGACACCGAGGCATCCGGGGCAACCAAGTTAAGTTTTCATCATTTAGGGTTTATCGATGCCGAGGCACCCTAGGTTGGGCCTAATCTTGGCTCTATTGCCACCTATGTTGGGTTTATCATCTAGGGTTTATCGATGCTAAGGATAATTCTAAGTTGGGCCTAATCACTTGGCTCTATTGCCACCTATGATTTAATGCAGCAAGAATGGCAGGGCAGTTGATCCTACTTAACTAAGTACTAAGATAGCCCGGCCCATGCATTAGTCGCAAGTACCCCATATGTCCTATTTTTAGCAAAGTCATGCTAAAATTCATGGAAAATTTCAGCATGACCTTTGCTGAAAATAGGACATATGGAGTACCCGAATTTGCCGGAACGGAAGTTAATCGACATTCCGGCAAACTCAAGGGCCTCTCGGGGTACCTGCAAATTCAGCATGACACGATGGTCGGAGACAAAACCCAGCCACAGACCATATGGTCCTCTGCTTTCATATGGACAAAAATCAGCTCAACTTATGTGAGCTTCCATTCCAGATATAATATGTCTCCCAACAAAAAATCATCAATAGTTTAGCAAGTCTGTACAAACACAGAAAGAATGACAAATGTATTTTTACAGATCATGGCTCAGAGGTCTCTGTTTAACGGTGATAAGTCAACGACAAGGAACATCAAGCTTATTACAAAATCTCTTAGAACCTTATGAGAGTATGTACATATACAGATTTTGTTTACTAGCTTGGCACATGTCAAGTCTCACTTGCAGGTGCACATTTTTTCTTTCAAAGCACACCTCTTTCTTTCAGCTATCTATATATCTTGTTCTATGTTGCATTTTTAATTCCTGATGTTAACAAGAGTGTTTGTCAAAAGGAAAAACAAAGTTCATGGCAGTGTAGCTAGCTTCTCATGCATCCCTCTTATCATCTAGCTAACTAACTCTTGAATCCATGTGTGTCCAAGATTTTCTTTATAATTATTAGTATATCATCGTATGAACAGATAAATCTTAAAAAAATTATGAGCAGAGAGAAAAAGAAAGGAAAGAACAGTAGCAGTAGTACTACTACTAGCTAGCTAGCTAGCTGGTACTGATGTAGCTTCTGCATGCATTTCTCTGAATTTTGTTATACTTAAACACTACAAGGAATTATACTTTGTCATAGTTATTAGTCTTTGGACTAAGGGGCACTAGCACACTAGTAAGTGATAGGCAACCATCCTACATGGAAATGTGAAGAGTTACATGGATGAGTACCAGCTCTAAGTGAAGGCTCAATGGATTCAAGATCAACCGACTGAAGTTGCCCAAACCTGCAAGGAAAAGAGAGAATAATGATTTCGAACTGCTTCTGATGGCATACATAAGCATAAGTTCAGTCCCCCAAATCAAGCATGGTTTCTTACTGCCCATCTAAACAACCACCACCACAAGGAGCAGATGCAGATAACTCACTCAAAAAGACTAATAAACACCAGTTGCAGATGGATCACTTCCTTTTAACCTTACTAATGATATATATGTTCCCTTATTGCAACATTGCTAATAGAGGATGACATCAATTTGCTTAAATAGCTATAACAGAACACGCATAGTCAATCAGCTAGGGAGCTTTATGCCCTTTCACTCTCGGGGATAATTCAATGATCCAGTAAAACCATGAGGAGACTTACTTCTAGGCTAGCAACAACTAAAGGCAGAAGGGTCGACAACTCCCAGGAAAGTTGTCACTAAATGGCCAGTAAAATGATCTAGTTTTGAAAACTCTGCTGCTTTGACACTCCATCTGCTTTGACACTCCATCAGAAACAGAACATCTCAAACTCGATTCAGTTGACTAACTAAAACATCTGTACATGGAAACATGAACTAAAACACCTGAGTCAAACAAACCCACAAGCAAACCATCACAACTAAAACTAGAACAATACCAGCATCTAATAGCACATACATATCATTACCAGCATCGGTCTGAGGGTGAAACCAACCTAATGCATAGCAAGTTAATTCAAGAAACTGCAGTTGGACAAAACAGGAAATTTAGAAGCATTCTACATAGAGCACAAGGAAGCAGAATGAAATCTCAATCTACTTCAGATGCATTTGCAACTGAACAATGTCCAGAGGTTGAGCAACTTGCATGCTTATAGCCTCCTGAAGAGTTGTATCACACACTGCCATGTAAACAGTTTAGATTCTTCCATGAAGCAATTGCAGCAAACCATTCGTGGTAGTTTAAGCTAGAAAAGAAAAAGCATTTGGAAGCAGCAACTTCCTGCCTACTCAACTGAACTCATCTTCACCATGCATAGGTTGGGGAGGGAGGAAGGATGGAGAGGGAGGAAGGAGGAAGGAGGAGAGGTACCTGGGCAGGCGCGGCCGGTCGCCGGAGGGGTCAGGGTCGGGGTTGGGGTCGGGGTCGGCGGCGGCGGCGTCGTCGAAGGGATGCCTCAGTTGGCCGTGGGAAGGCCGGCGGCCGCGGTCGTCGTCCTGCACCCCGTGCCCGGACTTAACAAAAATAAATAAATGATATTACACAAGTATTAACAAAAACAATATGTATACATAAAAGTAACAGCAGCAATATAGTTAGGCTTTAACAGCAGTGCAAGGAGTTCATCCTAAATAACACATAAACCGATTCAACATGTCTTCAAACAGCCCAAAAGCAATCATATTACACAAGTATTGAGAGCTCATATAGTTAGATTTATTAATGCAGAGTACTACACGAACGCTGGCACCAAAATCCACTTGCATTTTACAAATCTGTATACTGTCCTGCCAAGAACTTGCATGGCATTACAGTTTTGCTATTTCAGTCGTTGTTTGTTAGCATCCACATAGAGGTCTTCATACCTAATATTACAAATTGAGCTTTTGGATATATCACTTTATTGCTACCTATCTGCATTTTTCCCGATAGTTTCAATAATTTTAGATGAAAACACCAAGTTCTACCTATCTGCATTTCAAATAATTCATACTAGTGGCGCACCCTGTTTACGGTGCGCCATTAGTGTCTTCCACACTAATGGCGTATCACAAACATGTGCACCATTAGTATATAGTAGTGGCGCACTGCTTCCACGGTGCGCCATTAGAATCAATCCTATCTATAGCCCTTTTCCTAGTAGTGACGTTTTCGGATAGATGAACCGGAGGGGGAAAGTTGCGTGTTCGCTATGCTAGGGATGCGTGGCAAATGAACGGGCTGCGTATCCGGGTTCGTCTCATCGTTCTAAGAAACTTTCATGTACAAAGTTTTTTTATCTGAGCTACGGTTTATTTTATATGATTTTTCAAAGTTTTAAGCAATATTCTAAAATTTACTAAAATTACTTTAATTAATAAAAAAACAAATAGGCAGAAATGGCTGGGTGCACCCGGTGTAGTGCACCAGGGATGCACTGTGTGGTTGTCAGGTGGGGCCAGTCAACTACTGACTCAGCAGTTGACTGGTCAAAGGTTGACTGGTCAACGGGTCCAATGGGACCTGCATGTCAGTGACTAGAACCTACAACTAACAGTTTAATTATTTAAAACTAGCTAATTAGTCAGTGGGGGCCACATGTCATAGAATGCAACTAACACTAAACCTAAACAAAAAATTAAACTAACAAAGGGGCCTTGGCTTAAGTGGGGATTAGTCCCCTAATCTAAACGAGGGCCAGTCTCAAAGGTCGGGCACGCATGCGTCCTCATAGAGGAGGGCCGACGGCCACGGCGGGAACCCCCGGCGGTGGGGCCCCCTCCACGGCGAGCGGGTCGGTTGGTGGCAGCGAGTGGTAGGGGCGCATCAGTGGGCTGCGGCTCACGTGCGGGCGACACCAGGGCGCGGGCGAAACGCTGCGGCCGCAGCGGGACGGCCGAGCGATAGGGGAGCTCCGGTGAGAGTGGGCGCGCGGCGGCAGGCGTGAGTGGTGTAGGAGCGTGGGTAACCGCGGGAGCGGAGCTCCATGCGCGGCGGCAGGGCGGGCGTCAGATTCGGCCGGGAGGAGGCCTGAGCATCACCGGGCGCGCGCCGGACGAGGGCAGCACTGATGAGCGTGCATGGGGCACGCGCAGCAGAGGCGGGCGGTGCGGGCGCCTAGCAGCAGGGAGCACGAGACGACACAGTCAGGCGTGCACTGGTGGCGGGGCACGACGGAGAGCCACCGCGGCCGCGACTAGGAGCAACAGTAGCAGTACGCGGGGACGCATGCGGACGCCGAGCTCGAGCGGACATGGTGGAAGGAGCTCACGGGACGACCAATACGGGCACGGATTGAGCTCAAGAAAAAGGGCAAATGGAGGAGGGGCTCACCGCGATGCCGAAGGTGAGGTCGAGGTGGTCGGGGACGGGTTGAAGACGAGGCAATCAACAACGACGGCTGGTGAAGTACGTGGTGAAGATGTGCTCGATGGCGAGCCTACCGGGCAGCTCCACTCGATTAGATGCTCGGGATGGACGAAGTCTATCGCGGCAGTTCTCCCGGACGCGGTCTCAGGGCTTGGGGAGGCCGGTGGCCGCGACGATGACGATGGCCATGGCGGATACGGCTCAGGAAGCCTCGAACAGATGAACGGGAGTGAGAGGAGGGGAGGAACAGAGCTAGGGTTACTAGGGGAGAGAGGGGCACTCGGGGCTTGCTCTTATACATCTCCTCGACCGTGGGATGATCGACAGCGGCGCAACCGGTGGCCATGGTGGTTGGATGTGTGCCACGACCTCTGTCTCGTACAGGGAAAAGGGATGACCCCCATTGGGCTCGGCCAGTGCATAGTAGCGGTTGGTCCAAAGTGAAAGAGAGACTTCTCTTATTTCTGATTTGTATTTTCTCATTTGTTTTGCATTTTATTTCAATTCAAAAGAATTTTTTTGCACATGAAAATTTTCACATAAATACCTTGCAATGCTTTGGGATCTAACCACAAAGTTTAGGGGCATTTTGTAGTGCATATAATTCTTTATTTTGAAAAGACCAATTTATTTGCTGTTGGAACACTTATTAATTTCCTAGGGATTTATCTGTGAGTCAATGAAGTTGGTTTCCACATGAAAATGATCTCGGGAATTTATAGAACTATTCGAACATTTTAGTTTTATAGTTCGAGGAAAAATAATTTGACTCGTCTTTTAAAATTTGAATTTAAGGTCGATTTGGAACAAAGTGAAGATTAGCAAAATTTAATTATGATGACGTGGCACCATTAACATGTGTTTACTGTAGCATGACATCCGGGGTGTTACACTTAAAGAGTCCTTGGCTATGCTGACTCGGGGACGCTTCGTATGTGATTTGCACTGCCTTGTACATGATGGTGTTGTACGATCGAGCCCGTGTAGGCCCCACCACGAAAACTTCAGACGAAATCTCTATCATATGTTTGTTCCAGCTTATGTTGCAAGCCAATCCTTTGTTTTGTTTTGAGTTGTGGTATTCGAGTTGCTACGAAGTTAAGTGTTGATCCCATACCTTCCCTAAGTGGTGTTCTCATATTCCCATGTGAATACAAATCTTTCTCGATCATCGAGATTGTCATGTCAATTCTTTTCCAACTGGCGTGTTTCTCTTCAAGTGGATCCGATCATTTGAACATCCGCAAGATCAATTATCAGTTCTTCTCAACGGTGTTCATTTCATCCATCCCAAGCTTGTCTTTATTTTCCCGCCCTCCCACCCTTGTTTCTTCAAGGAATCATATCTCTTAATCAAGTATCCATTTTATCGATGGAAGTCTCTCCATTCTTTTCTTTCAATGTTCGTATCCGGTGATTCTCATGACGATTCTAAGGAAGTTTCAAGTTCATCATTCTTTGTTCTTTTCTTTTCCGGTGGATTCAATTCAAGTTTTTGATGTTGATCATATCCTTTCCTCGTTTCAATGCTTTCTCATGTCGGTGCACCTCATAGTCTTTCCCCGCTCGCTATTCTATTGTTCCAGAGTGCTCAAGATATCTATAGGATTCGTGTTTTCCACTCTGCTTTCGTTCAAGATCTTTCAAGGATGTTATCTCATTCAAGCCATTCAATTCAACCGGTGCAATCTCTCTCTTTAAATCATTTCGACAGTGTATCTTTTTAGGGGGCCCTAACCCATAGGTTTTTTCCCAGGATCTTACATGAGTCTCCTTTTCACGGTGTTATTATCAATTTCATTTCGAAGTTTGATGTAAGAATGAATTGTGATCAGTCAAATACCTCCTCCAAGATCTTTCACATTCTTTTCAATGTTGGCTCAACTTTTCCATTCTTCATTCTCAAATTTTAAAGACCGAAGAAGAGTTTTTCCTCCATATCTTATCCGCTCTCTCAGAGATTCATGGTTCTAGCTTGATCTCGTCCTCTCATAAATTGTTTTCGGTTGTGGGAATTCTTTTCATCTATCCGAAGCAATTCAAGATTCTTTTCAGTTTGATTCTCCGGAGGCCATCATCTCAGAATTATTCTTTCCAGCTTTCAGCTCTCCTTCTCTAAATCTTACCGGTGCGTCTTCCAAGTATTCTCTTCGCAGCTCGGGATCTCTTCGTTTCACTTCTATCTAAATTCTCTCAAGCATCGACATTCATTTGCGAATTCTTCCCGGTGATTCGTTTAAGATTTCTCTCCCTTCTTTATCATATCAATTCATTCGTTGTTTCGATTCCACCAATGGTTCGTTGAAGACCTTCTCAAGTTTGCGCTATATCTATCTTAACCTTTTCTACGAGAATAAGTAGTATGCCAAATCCATTGATTGTCATCAATTTAATTGATGAAGGATACACATAACATAATTCTTATTCTGTTTCATCCAAGTGATCAATTCCTTCCTTCGCAGTTTGTTCATGATGAATAAATGCTTAGCTTCAAGTGCTCATCTTTCTTTTCCGGAGTTCCAAGTTTTCACTTTAACTCATCACAAAGATTCATCTAAATCATCGCAAGGCTTCACCTTGTGTTCTCTACTTCACTTCCTTTCGTTTGATCATCCTTTTGTTTACCGGAGTTCTTCATGGAGGCTCAACATGATGGTTCATAAAGGATTTAATTCATTCTCAAAGTTTTCATCGAGATTCTTTTCTAAGGAGCTCAAGTATTCTTCATCTTGCAATCCGGAGTGCAATTCTTTCTACAGTATCATTAGAAGTGGTATTATGTCATTCTTCATACTTTGAGTTCATGTTTCATGATTCACATGTTGTTAAGAATGAGGTATTTTAAATCCATCAACCTCTTCATTGAAATTATCTTGTGTCATGTTTCACCAAAAGCTTTACCTAAGGATTGTTGCTATTTATGGTGCTCATAAATGACCTAAGTTCTTCATTTATGCTCCCGGTGTTATAATTTTCCGTCTCCTTGTCATATAAATCCAATCGAATCTTTCCCGTGAGTGGCAAGTTGCCACCTCATAATGCTGAGATGTCTTCTATAAGTCCATATCAAGCTTATCCTTTTCGTTGCTATTAATCCAACAACTCCGTTCGACCCTTATTCTAAGGATGCCTTTTTCAAGCTCACTTGTGGCATTAGTTGACCTTTTCTTCTCCATCCTTTCATCTGAATGATCTATATTCTTTCTTCTTACAGAGGCATTGTGATGTTTCTCTCTTCTCTCATCATGTCAAGTTGTGAAGACCATGATCTTTTCATGCTTATCCTTTTAACCGGAGTGTTGCGTCCTCTGCTCAAGTTCTTTCATTTTATCAAGACTCTCATCTCTTTTCAACCGGAGTGCTGTTCGTATTTGTTCTTCCTTGTTCCTCTTTTCTAACGGAGTGCTTTCAACTTCGTTCATATCCGTTGCATTCTTTTCTCGAATTGGTTTAACCTTTTCAAGGTTCTTTGGTTTCACTCATTTGTCAAAGAAGCAACTTAGTTTTACCTCTTCTCTTTCTCTTCCGTTTTTCCCTCCGGTGCCATTCTAGATCTCGGGACGAGATCCTCTCGTAGTGGTGGAGTGTTGTGACGCCCCAAGACCGGAGCTTCAGATGCCTTCTAGGGCTTCCGGGTTTCGTTGTTTGATTTGTTTGGTTCATTGCATTCATATCATATTATCATGTGCATTTCTTTTGCATACATGTTCGTCTCATGCATCCGAGCATTTTCCCTGTTGTCCGTTTTGCATTCCGGCGCTCCTATGTCCTCCGCTGTCCCTTTCTACCTCTTTTCGTGTGCGGGTGTTAAATGTTTTTGGATTGGACCGAGACTTGCCATGCGTCCTTGGTTTACTACCGGTAGACCGCCTGCCAAGTTTCGTGGCATTTGGACTTCGTTTGATACTCCAATGGTTAACCGAGGAACCGAAAAGGCCTCGTGTGTGTTGCAGCCCAACACCCCTCCAAAGTGGCCCAAAACCCACCTAAGCCTCCTCCATCACCTAGTCCATTCGATCACGATCGTGTGGCCGCAAACCGTGCTCAATTTGGAGCCTCCTAGCTCCCTCTACGTCTATAAATAGGTCTCTCCCCGAAAATCCCGGGTCTCCTCCACTCCTAACCCTAAAAATACCCTCGCACCGCCGCCGGGCATGTCCGTTTCCGGTCGGATGCTTCGCGCCGCCGCCCCAAGCCAATAGCAATGTGCCACGTGGCACTCCGGCTCTCCCCCGCCGCGTGGCCGCCGAGCCCGCACCGCCCCCCCCCCCCCCGACCCGAGTCGCCGCCGACTGAGGCCCCGCGCCTCTGTTCGCCCGCGCCGCCGCCTCTTGCCGGATTTTGGGTTCTGGTAGACCCTTGAGGTTCGAACACTGGGGTGCGCGCGGAGATTTCGCCTCCTACCTACCTGCGCCCCTCCGCCTTGCTAGGATCTAAACTAAGGAAAGAACAACACAAGAGACGCAGGGTTTATACTGGTTCGGGCCACCGTTGTGGTGTAATACCCTACTCCAGTGTGTGGTGTGGTGGATTGCCTCTTGGGCTGATGATGATGAACAATACAAGGAAGAACAGCCTCGCGAGGGTCTGTTCTTGGCTGGGGCGATGAACTACTGGGAGGAGCCCAGTCACCTTTCTCTCTCTCTCTTTCTGATCTTCTCTATCCTTCGATCCCTCTGGCCAGCCCTCTTCTCAGCTCCCCTTTTGCTCTGTGGGTAGCTGGTCCTATTTATAGAAGCCCCGGTCCTCTTCCCAAATATCGAGCTGGAAGGGAGCCAACAATGGCGGGCTAATTTGAAGGGGGACAGCTAGTATCAACTATCCTGACAAAAGTAGTCTTCGCCTGCGCAAAGCTCTGGTGATGACGCCGTCTTGGGCTCTATGGTGACCTCCGTCTCGTAGTCCTCCTGGTCTTGGTCTCGTTGCACCGAAATGGCAACCTTTGCCTGATGCCTCGGTACTCCGCGGCTGCGCTTGCCCCCTTTGCACCAAAGAGGAACGGAGGACACAGCGCGGGCTGGCACCCGCCTGGCGCCCCCGGTCGTCATGGCTTGCGTCTCGGGCACCTCGTGACGTACCCCGCCTTGATCTCTCCGCCTTCTTGTGAGTCAGCCTGCCGAGGCCGCGCCTGAGGAAGCTCCGCGTCGTCCGCCCCGCGAGGCTTGGCCCCTCGCGAGGGTATTGGGTTTGTGTTGGTGAAGATGGGCCGCGCTGGGCCTCCCTTTGAGCCACGCCATAGGCCGCAGGCGGGCAAGTCTGGGGACCCCTGTTCCCAGAACGCCGACAGTAGCCCCCGGGCCCAAGGCGCGCCCGGACTTGGCCGTGCAGGGAGGCGGAAGGGCAAGAGTGAAGCGCCGCGGGCCCTAACAGCCTGCGGCCCCGGGCACCGCGTGGCGGTTGGTTGGATGTGGGCGCCCTTGCAACCGCGCGAGTTGATAAAGGAGCGGCGTCCACCTAGGCTTTGCTTCTTGCTTTCCCCGGTTGCTGCTCAGATCCCCTTTCTTGCGTCTCTCCTTCCTTCCTTCAAAATTTCCAGATCCACTCCGACCGTGTGACCTAGGAAGCCATGGCGCCTCGTCAGCCCCCGGCCGCGGCTTGGTACTCGTCTGCCCTGGACCCGCCGAACGTGTCGGAGGCGAGCCTCTCCCGGTTGCGCCGGATGAAGACGGCGCGGGGCATCAACGGGGCGAAGGTGTTTAAAGCCCGCTCCGCCACCCCTGAGGGTCAAGGGAGCACCTTCTATCCGCTCTTTGTAAGAGCCATTACTGCTGGCCTGGTGCCTCCCTTCTGCGAGTTCTTCTTCTCTGTCCTCCACCACTATAAGCTACAAGCCCTGCATCTCCACCCCAACTCCGTCCTTTTCCTGGCAATCTTCGCCTATTACTGAAAGGCTCACGTAGGGCTGCAGCCCTTAGTGGCCTTGCTGCGCCACTACTTCTACCTCCGGACCTCTCGTGGTACTGCTTCTGCGTGCGGGAGCTTCGTTGCATACGGTGGTGCCATTGCCATTTCGAACCCCGGGAAAAGGATTGAGGGCTTCAGGAGCAAGTGGGTCTTGGTGGGTGCTGGGCGCATCCACCCTCGGCTGATCTTGCCCACGGAGCAGCCCATGAGCTCCAGCGATTGGGGTCGAGTGGAGCTCACGGACCCCCGCGCGAAGTTGATGTTGGAGAAGATGGACGCGGATCTAAGGCCGGCCAACATGGCGGTGGCGAAGCTGACCGGCGCGTCGCTGCTGAGGGAATTCCTGGAGCACCAGCTGGCCCCGCTTCGGTAGTACTCACTTCCAATGTGGAGGCCCCGTCCGAGCCCCGCGGCCTTAACCGACGGAGATCTGGCTGCGGTCCTCCAATATCTGGTCGGGGGCGATGTGGCGAGGTTGGCGGGCGCTCCTACGCCCTTGTTCCTCCGGGACGACTGGGAGCAGGTAGTGGAGTCCATGCCTGCCTTCAATGGGGATGGTCCCGTGCCCGTGGAAACTCCCGAGGAACCGGTGGACGTGCCCTCCGACGACTCCAGTGAAGAGGAGGAAGGAGGGGAGCGGGGAAAAGGGCCTGACACCGAGGCGACTAATGGAGAGTCGAGGGCTCCGCTCCCCCGGCGCTGGTCCCGTGTTCTCCACCTCTCTCCGAGCGATGGCGGTGAGGATGACGATGAAGACGACGACGAGGACAACGACGAGCAGGACGGCGGGAGCTCACCCCCGATCCCTAAGAAGGACAGGACCGGGCTGATCTCCCACGGGTCTGCCCCGGCCCCGGGGCGGACCGCAGATGCGCCTTCCGCCTCCAAGCTTCCCGAGGTTGACCCTTCCAGCCGGCTTTCAGGCTTCAAATTTGGCCGGAGGCCGCTTGAGCTCACTGGAAACGACCCATAAGCATTCGATTGTCGTCTTTATCTCTTGCTCTGCTTCTGAAGCTTGACGTCCACATCTCTTGGATAGGCTGGCGCCCGCCGCAAAGAAGCCGAAGGGGGCTCCCGAGGTTCCATCCGTGGGAGCGCTTCTGCCTGCGAAGGAGGGTGACTGCGACGCACATGCTTCTCCTTCCCGGTCGTCCTCGCGAGGCCTGGCTGAGCCGGCTGGGGCGAGCTCAGCCCCCACGGCCCAAGTGGCTCCCGAGGTGCTCTTGCCTGCCGCCGCCACTTCGGTTGTCGGGGCGCGGCAGACTCCGCCTCAGGATGCTGTGGCCGCGCTGCCGCCTTCTCCTCCTACTCCACCGGCTGCTGTCTCTCCGACTCCTTCTGCCGTTCTGGATCGTGTTGTTGCTGAGGTGGACCGACTGTGTTAGGATCTTCTTGGCGTTGACCCCCGCTTGGTGGCCGGGCGCTTGGAGCTGGCTTCAGGATGGGTTCGCTCTGACGCTTTGATTCGGGCGGCGCTGGTCCAGGCCTCGACGGCATGCGACGAGGAGAAGCAGGCCGTCCTTGAAGCGAAGGCTGCTCGTGACGCAGCCCTGGGGGAGGTGGTCGACGTCCGTGGCCGTTGCAAGGCGCTGGAGGGCGAACTGCAAGGTTTGCGGGACCAGCTCGCGAACAAGGTCCGCCTTCTCCAAGAGGAGGAAGAAAGCATGAAGGCTCGCGAGGCGGCTCTCAAGGAGAGGGAGGTCAAGCTCAAGAAACGCCGCGACCGCCTAGGCACGCTGGAGCAGGAGTTGCGGGCGAGGAAGGCCAAGCTGGACGACGAGGCCCTGGTTCTTGCCGAGGACCGCGTGGCCTTCGCGGAGATGGAGGCGAGGGCTTGCTCCTCACTGAGGACGCTTTACGATAGCGGCCTGGAGAGCCCACTGGCTGGCGCCGAGGACAACCCCGCCAAGCTGCTTCCCTTCCTGGTTCACGCTCTTGAAGATGTCGCCCTTGGCCTTCGCCCCGCGACCGAGGCTGAGGTGCGTGTCCTGTCTTCTGCAGCAATGACGCGGGTCCTCACCCACATCTACCTTCGCGATCCCGGTGTCGACCTCGATAGCCTGCTAGAGCCAGTGAGCGGCGAGCGTGCCGGTGCCGCTACCGAGGCCATGAAGGGTCGCGCAGAGGCCCTGTTGGGGAAGTTCCGGGCGTTCAGCACCAAGCCGAAGCAAGGCGCTGCCGACCCCACCGCTCCGTGAGGCGTACCCAATTTGCGCTGCTCCATCGCCGACAAGTGACTCCGTCGCTGCTCCTGTCCTGCCTTTAATTCCTGCACATGTATCATGCCTCGGGGAGGCGTTTAAACTTGCGTTTGGCATCGAGATAACAGTGTGGATTGTAATATTTGCTTTTGAATTCCTTGAAATTTGTGCCTTTCCTTCCTACTTGCTTATGTTCTATGCCGGCAGAGCCCGGCCCCGCGCATGCCTCACCCAGCGTTGGTCCCGACCGGAAACCAGGACGGGGCCAAGGAGTGAAGGGCCACGTGACAAGTTAGGCTCCTGAGTCGCGATGCTCAGGAGTCCCCCTTGGCGCACGAACAAAAAGTAGGGAGGTGTGATGCGGGTGGATCTACCGTTCTACGTCTGCAGAGCCCGGCCGCGCGCGTACCTCACCCAGCATTGGACCTGACCGGAAACCAGGACGGGGCCACGGAGTGAGGGGCTACGTGACCAGTTAGGCTCATGAGTCGCGATGCTCAGGAGTCCCCCTTGACGCGCGAACAACAAGTAAGGAGGCGTGATGCGGGTGGATCTACCGTTCTACGTCTGCAGAGCCCGGCCACGCATGTACCTCACCCACCATTGGTCCCGATCGGAAACCAGGACGGGGCCACGGAGTGAGGGGCTACGTGACCAGTTAGGCTCCTGAGTCGCGATGCTCAGGAGTCCCCCTTGACGCTCAAACGGCCTTCGTACCTTGTCTCCTCTCAGGGAGAGACGTGTGACGAACTAGGCCCGGGGGGACCTGGCTGAGCGGCGTGCGTCTGGGTGTGACCCAGGCGCAGCCCCCGTGCCCATCCCCCTCGCGCGGCACCCTTGCGGGGAGGCATTAGATGAGGCTAGACACTGAGCTCTGGGCTCCCTGAGGTTGGTGCGGCCCGGGGACCACCCTCAGTTGTTTATCACCAGCGCGGAGCATAGCGCTACCGTATGTGTATGGGCATAGCCGCTCCTCGGCAGTGTCGTCAGCCAGCGCGGAGCATGGTGCTTCCACTGGTACGTGGGAGGGGGCCCCCTGCGGGAGGAGCCCCCGGGGTGTGTATAGCCCCGCCCTGACACGTGGCTGGCACGGTAGGGCCTGGCGAGGTGTATCTGGGCACCCGTGAGCCAGCGCGGGACTCACGGGGCCCTACCTCTAGGCAGGTTGCGCCTGGCACTGGCCCTTATCTTGTGATGTGTCCCTGCAAATTTGGTTAGATGTCGGCCCTCTACGTCCTCGGGTCCCGGCCCTCGAGCTGGTCTCAGCCGTCGCTGGTATGCCAGGTCGCGATGCCATGGACAAGGCCAGAGGGTGAGGGCTGGAGAGCCAGTAAGAGCCCTGAGTCGCGATGCTCAGGTACCCCCATTTAATGTGCAAGTGGTCAGCAAGGAGAAGAAGAAGTGCCGTGGACCGGCATCAATTAATCAAGCATGGTGGGTCTAACGCATAATCGGAAATAAAAGCAAACGGGATACATGCTGCTGGGCCTGGCCTGAGCGGCTTGGGGATCATGCAGCCCGAGGGGCGCCCCCAACAAGGTAAGCTAATAACATGGAATAAAAAGGGATACACGCTGCAGGGACGAACCCACACGGCCTGGGAATAATGCAGCCCTAGAGGGGCGCTCCCAGCTGGAAATAAAACTCGAAAGATGTCACCTGATGATGTTGAGGACGAAGGAGCGTTGGTGTAGCAAGCTCGGTGGGCTGCGGGAGCCGATCCTCACGAGCCCCCAGGCCCAGGGGCCTCGGGAGGCTCCGGAGGTGCTGGCGGCTCCTCACGGGCCATCTCCATTCCTGCCAGGGCTGCGGAACACCTGGCCTCTCATGCCTCCGTGATGCCCCTCATGAGGCACTGGTACGTGTCAGCCGCGTTCGGCAAGCCGTAAGGCATGCGAACGTAGCTGTGGGGTGGGCCTCCGCAGCGCCCCACTCGCGAGGGCCAGAGGCGCTCCAGAGAGGCGACTCGGTTGAGCCCTGGTATGTTGATGCAGACGCGCAGCCCACCATCCTCGCCTGGATGGGGAGCCACTGCTAGTAGGCGGCGGCCGCCTTTCATGACTCTTGACTCCTGTAGCTCCTGAATGGCCTTGCTGACGAACTCCTGAGGGTCTGGGTCTCCTTGCCTTGCTCCTTCTTGAGGGAAACGTGCTTCGAAACACGCCTCCATGTGGTGCCCAAGCGCCTCCCTCGTGACCCTAGCTAGGTCGGTGGCCCTCCAGGGGAGAGCCCCCGAGCCCTGCCTGAGGAGGGCGCCGGGCGCGCTTTCCTATGCGATGGAAGGAGGTTCCCCCTGGGCAGGCGCGGGCCCAGAGGGGCCTGCCTCCTGAGTGGTCGGGCCGGACGATGTCTTCTTCTTCTTAGGGGCGGTCTCGGGAGGCCTCCTGCTTCCACGATCCGGGTCTTCCAGTGACGCGGCCTGAAAGGCTCGTTCCAGGGAACACACCGCGTCCTTCTCTTCACATGGCACCGTGATGACTCCGCCGCTTCCTGGCATCTTGAGGACGTTGTAGCCGTGGTGAGTTACGGCCATGAACTTGGCCAGCGCTGGGTACCCAAGGATGGCGTTGTACGGCAGGCGAATGTGAGCGACGTCGAAGTCGATGAGCTCGGTGCGGTAGTTGTCGCATGCCCCGAAGGTGACAGGGAGGCGGACCTGCCCAATCGGGACCGTGGAGCCATCGGTGACACCGTAGAAAGGTTTGGTAGGCTGAAGCTGGCTGTAGGGCACTTGGAGGTTGTTGAATGTTTCCACGGACAGGACTTGAGCCCTGCCCCGCCATCGATGAGGGTCTTGGTGACCACCACGTTGCTGATGATTGGGGAACAAAGCATCGGGAGGACTCCGGCTGTAGCCGCACACTTGAGCTGATCTGCTGAGCTGAACGCGATGGCGCACGCCGACCACCTGAGCGGGCGCGTGGCTTCGAGCCTGGGGAGGACTGCGTTCACTTCGGGCGAACTGCTTGAAGATGCGCTAAGAGGCTGGGGCTTGTGCCCCGCCCAGGATGCAGGCGATCGTGCGCGGCTCCTGGAAGCCCCCAGCCCCCTCGTCCTGGTGGCGGTTCTCGTTCCTCCTTGCCTGCGGCGGCAGTGGAGGGAGGCCTGCGTTGCCTTGCGGGCGATCCTCGCGAGGCTGATCCCTCCAGTCTCCCTCGCGAGGCGGATCTTGCCAGCGATCCTCGCGAGGTTGATCGCGCCACCCTTAGCACGGGCCACGGTCTTCCGAGCGTCCTGCGTTCCTTCCTCCTCCTCGACCGTAGCCCCGGTCACCGCGGTCGGGGCGACGGCCGATCCTTCCTTCTCGCACAGCTCGGAGCTCTTGACATTCGTTGGTGTTGTGGGTGTGGAGGTCGTGGTACACACAGTACCGGCTGCCCTTGGGAGGTTCGGGCTGATCTCTGCCCCGCTTGGTGTCTGGTTCTGCCGCGAGCACGGCAGCCCCCTTGAGCTTCACATCCTTGGCCTTGGGCTTCTGCTCTTCTGGGTCTACGGCAGGCAGCTCGAGGAGGGAGAGACGCCCTTCCTCGGCCCTGGTGCACTTGGTTGCCAGGTTGAACGGTTCCAAGGAAGTGCACAGGTCTTCATGCATCGCCAGCTCCTCCTTCATCTTGACGTCGCGCACGCCGTCGGAGAAGGCCGAGATGATGGCCTCCTCAGTCACCTTGGGAATCTTGAGGCGCGCGTTGTTGAAGCGCTGGATGTACTTCTGCAGGGTCTCCCCGGGCTGTTGCTTGATGCGGCGCATGTCACTCACGGCGGGTGGCCGGTCGCGAGTGCCTTGGAAGTTGGCGATGAAGCGGGTGTGCATCTCGTCCTAGGAGGAGATTGTGCCTGGAGCCAGGTTCAGGAGCCAGGTGCGGGCCCCGTCCTTGAGTGCCATGGGGAACCAGTTCGCCATGACCTTCTCGTCTCTGTTGGCAGCTTCGATGCCCAGCTCGTAGAGCTGGAGGAACTCCGCAGGGTCAGCCGTGCCGTCATAGCGAGGAGGCAAGTCTGGCTTGAACTTGTCGGGCCATGCGACGTTGCGTAGCTCAGCGGTGAAGGCGCGGCAGCCTGCTGTGGCCATGGGAGGCCTTGGATGACGGGGAACTTGGTCTTGCATGTTCCCACATGCTGCAGTTGGGAGCAGCGTGGGGTCCTGATGCGCGGGAGCAGGAGCATGGTCGCGACGTGCTGGAGCAGGGAGCGCCCGGGCAGCTTCCTGCGGGCGAGGGACTTCTTGACAGCTCTACTCTTGCTGGGCTAGCGCCTGATGGAGCGGGTTCCGCCTAGGGGCCACCCGCCTTGGAGCCATGGCGCCTTCCTGAGGAGGAGGCGGCCGGGGCGCCGCCGGAGCTTCATTGCCCGTGCGGGGCGGGGTGCGGTGCAGCGGAACGGACGGCGCAGGAGAGCCCCCTGCAGCGCGGACGAGCTCGGCGACGCGGTCGAGCCATCTTCGTAGACGTCGTCGACGGGACGGTAGCGCAGGAGCTCGTTCTCCATGATGAGTGCAGCCCGAGCCTCCATGGGTGCGCGGAGCACGCGGGACGAAGAACCAGCTGGGGTGAGCGAGGGAGTTGCAGTGCGGCCATCTTGCCACATTGACGGATGCTGGGACGATGCTTGCTGCTCATCCCCCGCCGGGCCGGTGGCGGCGTTGACGGTAGGTGACGGGGAACGGCGAGGATGCCCGCCGACAGGGGCCGTCTGGGTGACGCGGGCAGCGAGTGCGGCCCGGCGCTCGGTGCGGGACCGACGAGCGTCAGACATGGGTGTGATGGTCAGAGGAGAACGGGGTGGTGGAAGACGAATCCCGACGCACCCCTACCTGGCGCGCCAAATCTCGGATTTCGGGTTCCAGCAGACCCTTGAGGTTCGAACACTAGGGTGCGCGCGGAGATTTCGCCTCCTACCTACCTGCACTCCTCCGCCTTGCTAGGATCTAAACTAAGGAAAGAACAACACAAGAGACGCAGGGTTTATACTGGTTCAGGCCACCGTTGTGGTGTAATACCCTACTCCAGTGTGTGGTGTGGTGGATTGCCTCTTGGGCTGATGATGATGAACAATACAAGGAAGAACAGCCTCGCGAGGGTCTGTTCTTGGCTGGGGCGATGAACTACTGGAGGAGCTCAGTCACCTTTCTCTCTCTCTCTCTTTCTCATCTTCTCTATCCTTCGATCCCTCTGGCCAGCCCTCTTCTAAGCCCCCCTTTTGCTCTGTGGGTGGCTGGTCCTATTTATAGAGGCCCTGGTCCTCTTCCCAAATATCGAGCGGGAAGGGAGCGAACAATGGCGGGCTAATTTGAAGGGGGGCAGCTAGTATCAACTATCCTGACAAAAGTAGTCTTCACCTGCGCAAAGCTCTGGTGATGACGCCGTCTTGGCCTCCATGGTGACCTCCGTCTCGTAGTCCTCCTGGTCTTGGTCTCATTGCACCAAAATGGCAACCTTTGCCTGATGCCTCGGTACTCCGCGGCTGCGCTTGCCCCCTTTGCACCAAAGAGGAAGGGAGGACACTGCGCGGGCTGGCACCCGCCTGGCGCCCCCGGTCATCATGGCTTGCATCACGGGCACCTCGTGAGGTACCCCGCCTTGATCTCTCCGCCTCCTCGTGAGTCAGCCTGCCGAGGCCGCGCCTGAGGAAGCTCCGCGTCATCCGCCCCGCGAGGCTTGGCCCCTTGCGAGGGTCTTGGGTTTGTGTTAGTGAAGATGGGCCGCGCTGGGCCCCCCTTTGAGCCACGCCGCAGGCCGCAGGCGGGCAAGTCTGGGACCCCTGTTCCCAGAACGCCGACACCTCTCTCTTCCGCCGCCGCCCGGAGTTAGCGCCGACCGCCGCGCGCCATTGCCGGCCTCGTCGCTCCGGCGAGGCACCGCTGTCAATCGCGCCGGCGAGCTCCTCCACTGGGATGCCACTGCTCCGGCCGCCCTGCTCCGCCGCGCCTCACCTCCCTCCTCGCTGTCCGGCGACCTCTCCGTCCTCCTCGCGGCCGGACCCGGCGAACCCCTCCTCCGGCGACCTCGGTTGTCCGGCGACAACTCCTGTTCCGGGGAGTTCCTCGCGAGCTACAGTACCCGGCGAGATCCCGATGTGGATCTGACCTAGGGTTGACTTTTTCCTTCCTCCCTAATATTTTTTGCACTTGTTCGTTAGCTCATAACTTCATCACCGTGGCTCCGATTTGTGCGTGTAGCATATCGAAATGTTCGCCTCGACAAGTACATCATTTCATCTCAATGCATCATTTTCATTTGAGCTCATCTTGATGCCTGAAATGCTGTTGGAAGAGGGCTATGTGATGTTAGTTTCAGATTATTATCAGCAAATGCACTTTTGTCATTTTTGCCATGATTAATGTGTGCATGCTATGATCTTGAGCTCTACATGTGATTTGAAGTATGCCATGCCATGTTTACAGGGGTGTATGCCATGTATTTTTGTGATCTCTGTGGTGACTAGAACAAGCATGCAAAGTAGCTTACTTATTGTTGCTGATTTGAGGGACTTAGAAATATTCTAAGTCTCTGCCCTGTCTTTATTTTTATGCCATATGTTCATGTTGCTACCAAGTGATCCGTGCATCTTTTGAGCATGATCAGTAAGGATGTTTTGTAGATATTTTGGTGCTCTATCCATCCATGTCTTTGTTTGCATTTATGGAGCACCCTAGCTTGACTCAATCGAGCTCTACTTTTTCTATAAAATGTTCCTGGCAGACTGTTAACATGTTTAGCAATTTTGCCAAGCTTGTTGTAGATGATCCATGCATGCTATGTTATTGTTATTGCCATGTTTAGCTTCCATGCCATGTCTACTTGCTGGGTGTATGCTTAGTTGGTCATGCAATGCCTTGTAGTGAGTGCATCGAGCTTGTAAACATGCCTACTTGATATCTGTTTTGCCATGTTCCAGTTTTCTACTAAGTCTGAATCTGTTATGATAATTGCTATGTTCACATGGATGCCATTCCATTTTCTGATCCCTTTTGGCTTATGGTCAGTAAGGTACTTTTGTTGTATGCTTTGAGTAGCTTCATGCCATGCCTTGCTTTGTCATGATATGTTCTTGTAGAATGTTGTTATCATGCTCTAAACATTGCTTCCTGATGTTAAATTCCCGACTTGTTATTTTCACCAAGTCTGTAACCTGATATCTTTTGCACTTTTGCCATGCTTGTTTGAACCCGCTATTGAGCAAATTAGCCGTAGCTCAGTGTTCATCTTTTGTCAAGCATCTTGAGTGGATCCCTGCCATGTATTTTGTTGCTATCTTAGAGTGTTGTAGCTTGTTGTTCTTGATGCATTTATATGGCATCGTGCTGTTAATTGCAGATCGGTGCCATATTTGTTTTGCTTGCCATTTGCAAACCGTGCATCCGATTCCGGTGATCTTTATATCGATTTCGACCGAAATCAACTCACCTTTCCAGTGGAACTCTTGGTTTTCCAAGTTGAGGCCTGGTTCAATCTTTCCTTTCCGAATCATGCATATGCATCGCATATCACATCCCGCATATCATACCATGTTTTGCATCATGTTGCTTGCGCATTGCACCATAGTTGATTGTTCTCCCTTTGCTTGTGTTCTTGTTTTGGGTAGAGCCGAGAGACAAGTTCGTGTTCGAGGTTCAAGCTTTCGTCTTCTCGGAGATCTTTGCAGGCAAGATGACCGTACCCTTGAAATCACTTCTATCTTTGCTTGCTAGATTGCTCGCTCTATTGCTATGCCTATGCTGCGATACCTACCACTTGCTATATCATGCCTCCCATATTGGTAAACCAAGCCTCTAATCCACCTTGTCCTAGCAAACCGTTGTTTGACTATGTTACCGCTTTGCTCAGCCCCTCTTATAGCGTTGTTAGTTGCAGGTGAAGATTAGAGTTTGTTCCATGTTGGAACATGTTTATTGTTGGGATATCAAAATATCTCTTATTTAATTTAATGCATCTATATACTTGGTAATGGGTGGAAGGCTCGGCCTTATGCCTGGTGTTTTGTTCCACTCTTGCCACCCTTGTTTCCGTCATACAGGTGTTATGTTCCTTGATTTTGCGTTCCTTACACGGTTGGGTTATAATGGGAACCCCTTGACAGTTCGCTTTGAATAAAACCCCTCCAGCAAGGCCCAACCTTGGTTTTACCATTCGCCACCTAGCCTTTATACCATGGGAGTCGCGCATCCCGAGGGTCATCTTTATTTTAACCCCCTCGGGCCAGCGCTTGTCTAAGTGTTGGTCCGAACTAGAGTCCTTTGCAGCGCCGCCTCGGGGAAACTTGAGGGCTGGTTTTAGTTGTACAGAGTGCTCATCCGGTGTTGCCCTGAGAACGACATATGTGCAGCTCCTATCAGGATGTCAGCGCAGTGAGCGGTCTTGCTGGTCTTGTTTTACCATTGTCGAAATGCCTTGTAACCGGGATTCTGAGCCTGATCGGGTCTTCCTGGGAGAAGGAATATCCTTTGTTGACCATGAGAGCTTGTGATGGGCTAAGTTGGGACACCCCTGCAGGGATTTGATCTTTCAAAAGTCGTGCCCGCGGTTATGGGCAGATGGTAATTTGTTAACGTCCGGTTGTGGAAAACCTAAAACCTTAACTTAATGAAAATGCATCAACCGTGTGTGTAGTCGTGATGGTCTCTTCTCGGTGGAGTCCAGGAAGTGAACACGGTGTTGGACTTATACTTGTACGTAAGTAGTCCAGGATCACTTCTTGATCATAGATTCTCGACCGTGCTTTACCTTCTCTTCTCGCTCTCATTTGCGTATGTTAGCCACCAAATATGCTAGTCGCTTGCTGCAGCTCCACCTTATACCTTTACCCTTCCTATAAGCTTAAATAGTCTAGATCGCGAGGCTGTGAGATTGCTGAGTCCCCGTGACTCACAGATACTTCCAAAACCAGTTTGCAGGTGCCGATGAAACCGTGCAGGTGACGCAACCGAGCTCAAGGAGGAGCTCGATGAAGATCTCATTCTTTGTGTTGTTTCGTTTCAGCTGATCAGTAGTGGAGCCTAGTTGGGACGATCGGGGATCTGTGTAGCTTTTGGGGTAGTCTTCTTTTATTTTGGTTCCGTAGCCGGACCTTGGGTGTATCTGGCTGATGTAATGTTATATTCATGTATTGTGTGATGTGGCGATTGTAAGCCAACTATGTATCTCTTTCCCTTATGTATTACATGGGTTGTGTGAAGATTACCTCACTTGCGACATTGCTTTCAATGCGGTTATGCCTCTAAGTCACGTTATATTGACCTAGTGCAACAGTTAGTCATATTCATTAAAGGAGAATTCAAACCTATAGCAAATTCCAACTCCGAAACTAATTACCATTTATTCCATAATCATTAATTGTCCTATTCAGTGAGGTTAACTTGCTCAAACATGCATGAAAAAGCCATATTCGAATTCTTTGGATTTTTCTGATAATTGTTCATATATAATTTATTTCATTTGGACTTACGGTTTAATTTCTATGATTTTTGGAAGTTTGGGGTATTTTCTGAAATTTATAAATCATTTCTGATTTATTTTAATTCTAGAAAACTTTACTCCGTCAGCGTGACGTCGTTGTGACGTCACAAGTCAACAATGGTGGGTCCAGGTCAAACCTGACACGTGGGGCCTGCATGTCAGTGTCACATCTAACTAACTAAATTAGTTAACACTAATTAAATGCTAATGCTAAACAAATAGGGGCATGGGCCCACCTGTCATAGGCTCAGGCCAGTCAAACCCCGGTCAACCGGGGTCATCCCACCAGAGTTGACCCGCGGCTGTCGCCGGCGAAGCCAGAGACGGTGGAGACGTTTGGGTTTGCATCTCCGGCGACCAAAGGGAGGATGAGGGCATCTACGCGGAGCTGGGACTCGCCAGCTTACATTTGTGCAAACGGCAGGGGCTGAGGTGGCCTGAGCTCGCCGGAGGCAAGCTCGCGGCGGTGGCCGGAGTTCGGGCCAGCACGGGCGTGGGGCTACGCTGGGTGAGCGAGTGAGATGAGAGGCTGGGCGGGCTCCTGGCAGATCCACGAGCTCGAGGTCGTGCTCGGATGCGAGTTCGGTGACCTACAACGACGGCGGCGACAGGCGCGGCAGCAGCAAGCTCGCGGGATAGAGGGAAAACTAGCTAGGCTTCACGCGTGACGACAGGGTAAGGGGGAAACTGACGGGAAGCTCATAGTGCATCCGCAGGGCGGGTCGATGGGTTCGGGGGAGGTCCTCGTAGCGTCGAATCAGAGACGGCGGGGACCAGATGCAGAGGACGAAGGCGAGCTTGGGAACGACGTCAGAGGGCACCCGACGCTGCATGGCTCAATGGAGAGGTCCAGGGCATCGCGATGGATCTTTCGAGCGCGTCAGCGGGGCGAGGCAGTGGCAGCGGCCGTGGCAACAGCGAGCGGCGGCGATGACATGCTCGGAGGTTGCGCCCGAGAGAAACAGAGGAGGGGAAAGCGCGAGAGAGAGTGGGAGGGGTCCGCGAGGGTGCGTGTCCACGTCCGAGTGCGTCCAGGGGGAGCCAGGCAGGCAGCTGCCGGCGTGGCACGCGGCGGCGCCGTGGCCAGCTTCTCCTCTACCTTCCGGCAAGAGGAAGAAGACGCCCCTGCCCCTGCTGGGCTGGGATGCTACAGTAACCTGCCAAGGTAAGTGCCAGGTTAGTCTCTCCGTCTCTCTTTCTCTTTCGTATTCCTTTTCTATTATGTTATTTGTTCTTTTTATTTAGCAAGAATGCCAAACCAATCAATAAAAATCTAAAAATATTTCTGGGCACCTCTGGGATTAATTCCAACAGCCCAAAAATACTTTGAAGATTATTTGGACATTTAAAAATATTTATAGCATTTAAATGTCCAAAGGCAAATACTTTATGGTTTAATCCAAAGATCCAGGAATGACCTAGAAATATATTCATCATTTTTGGCAGAGGTTTTCACCTTTATCAGAAATCATGAACATTTTCAATGGGCATTTTGGGTTCTTTGAGAAATATTTTATTTGAACATATTTGAATTCTTTTAGGGGTTAGGATTTGATCAATCCCCATTTCAACTTCAAATGAATTTAGACATGATGCATGGATGCTTGTGCCACTATTTGCAAACAATCCTAGGGTTGTGACAACTTACCCCCACTAAACAAGAATCTCGTCCCGAGATTCAGGACGTGAGGTAAGAAGACAGAGGGGACACAAAACTAACACGATCTTCATGATACAGCTTCCCTTCTCGGAGATGTTTATTCCTTCTAACATATTGATCTTGACGTCTTTGCTTTCGAGAACTTCATCCAGCTATGACGACGGAAGAGAGGAAAACCCTATAGGATTTGATCTTCATAAAGATCGAGCGAGTCACGGTCAACTCATGGAATGAGACATAGCAAATCTCTCGGGTTGAGACACAGACACACATCAAGAGGGATAGAAGAAACAAATTGCAAAAGTTCGACTCGGTAGGCAACAATTCCACGCTTAATTAGATGGTGAGGGGGTTCCAAAGTAGCGAGGAGTTAAGTTGCCCATGATACCATAACGAGGCACCTTAGTGAAGGTGACTCGTAGAGCTAATCCCTTAAGTGGCAAAAAGAATTACTTTTTATCCATAGACCATTGGAACTCTTCATACCAGCCTGAGGCAATTCACAATTGATTGTTTTAGGGAGTTTAAGAGAATGTCATAATCGGGCTAGAGTGGATGATGTGGACTACCTTGTTGAAGACAATGCGATGGATGATTTCTTCTTATTATCGAGAAAGGATGGGGCCTAGGATAAGCCCACTTTGAGGATGGTCCTGAATAATAATTACTGAGAAGTCAGACCATAGTAAAGTGGCATAATGGCAGGTGCAAGCTGGGAACAAAATGCAAAGGTTGGGAATGTTCCAACCATCATATCTGCCCAAGATTCAGATCTGGTTGGTAACAGGATATTTCAGACATCATTTCTGGAAAATAAAGGTAGCAACACAATTCGACGAGATTACGTTGCGAGATTCTCGGGAAATGTACTATGATAGTCAGCTCCAAAACATGAGCTAGTTCTGCTACACACATGTTGTCCCAGACAACCATGACCACCTAGTAGTCTTATAACAAAACACTACCGAGTTCAGGTGGGGAACCATCATCAAGGATATCGAAGTCTTGTGCATTACCATGGGTTAGCATTTAACTCCTTTTCCTAGAACAAATCAGTCAGTGGCTTGGTGTGCTAGGAATTACATATGGAATGGAGATGGCCAAACCTATCAAACCATAGAATACTTCACGCATGCATGACTGACTCGGGATGATTCTAGATGAAGCAAAAACAATCTTTCTCAGATCCACGGTGGCAACTTACATCAAGTGCACGTGAATCAGAGGAAGTCACTTCTTTCATCCAAACGTATACCTCATGAGCGGAACATGAAGGCAATGCTTACAAAGTTTCCAATACCAACTAGATGTTCAACATGAATCATTGACAAGATGAAATTGTTGTCAATGGGCTCAACCACAATCCATCCAGGCTTCCATATAGGTGGAATTCCAAAACTATGTGAACAAGGCGATAGTATTGGTCAGACCCAAAAGATGTAATGGTGTATGCTCGAGGGACAACCGCGAGTAAGACAACATTACGAACATCGTTGGTTCTGATTTGATTTGACGATAGCCCATACACAAATCAATGATTTGGGTAAGACAATCGGTCCAACAATTGATCACGAGGACCAATCGATGAAGATATCGTCTTTCTTCAACACACACACACAAACGCACAAAGATATCCCTTAATGATGAACTAAGTCGGACAAGCTTTCATCTTCCAACTCTCCAAGTTGTTGTCTAGCTCAACCAACTAGCTTAGGAATATCCAAACAGGTTCTTGGAGAAGGGATGGTTTATAAAAAACCAACTTGATCACGATCTCAACATAACAGTCAGGGGAACCCTGGTAATACTTCCGAGAAGATATCCGGAAAATCACGAACCACCGATATGTTACTAAGCTCAAGAACAATCTCGCCTTTTAGGGCAAGACGATATGATCAAGAGAGTGAGGGATTGACACAATCCTAACTCATTGGTCGAAGGGTGCACCAGAAATAAGGACTAGGTAGCACGATCAATCTTAGGATGATGATTCAATAACAAGTACGCTAAGAGTGAGAGTATTGTCCATTAACTACCAAGCAACAAGGTGCTAGGAGTATTGATTTCACAAATTTAACTTGCTGGCATTCCGGTTACAACAACACGAGACCAAGGAATGAATAATGATGGCGAGAAGTATCACTGCGTCAAGAATTTATAAGAGGTGGTGCAATTCTCATGACATTCTTGAAATAAAGATTGTAACACTCCAAGGTAGAACAGAGAAAAAGCTGGATTGGCATTTTGATCCACGGAATACAATTGCTTTGACCCAATCCTAGATATAGATGAGGTACTAGAGTTTGTTTCTCCTAGTCATTCCGGAATATAATGAATTGAAAGACCACAAGAATAATAGGCATCAACGAACGAATGCACACATACTCTAGACTATTGATTGGTAGACAATGGTCAGAATACAACTGAAGAGTAACTACTCAAGGAACATATATCTTTCTGAGTTGTGGATGCATGGATTAGTATGCCGAGAAATGCTCAACATTTCATCCGAATAACCCATGTAGAAAGATAGGATTGGCAGAGTCACAACTATAACAGAGAACTCATCAAGAGCACTCTAGTTGTGATCTTTTGGTTCAAAAGAACTTCTGCCATAATGGTTCATGGTATTTGGAAGAATGATATACCACGGACCTCGAAGACTATCACAAAGGTTACTAATATCCTAAAGGAACTAGCAACACTATCAAAATAAAGTAAGTAGGGTGAATCTCGGGTTCAAGAACCCAGGAATAGGATACCTACTACTAAATGGCATCACGGGATGCTTTCGAGAATGATGGCCAGAATCATCACATTGGGAATACAAGACATGGCTAGATTACTAGATGGTCCTCTAAGACACCTAGGGTCATAATAATAGCTACAACATATATGTCGAGGCAACAGAGTACCTCAACTCACCGATTAGTGTGGTTAAACTGGCCCAAAGAAACATCGGGAATGGAAAGAAGGGATTTACAACTGCATCAAACTATTTAGAAACCTAGGACAACTCGGATAGCATAACGACTGTAAATGCTCAAAAAGATTTGAGACATCCTGCAAAATGGTGGCATAACGACACAACATCACAATATCAAGGTTCTGAGATCAATTGTCAGCACACAGAAATAGTAGGAACTAAACTAAGAATTGAATCCATCAATCCTATAAGTCTATGGATTAGTAACACGTCATCCTGATAGATAGATGACAAGGCCTAGTTCTTAATCCCCGTAGAAGAGAAGAGGATGACTCAGATCAGAAGGACATAAGGTATAAGGAGTGAAAGAGCCTTACGTTCCCTTCCACAATCAATTTCCTTATATAACTAAAGCATTTCTAGACACAACTTCGACCAGTTTGGCTTGGTAATCCTACAGGCAGTTAGGCTGTGATACCAAAGCTGTCAGGACCCCGATCCTAAGCCACATCGATCTAGCATGTGACACATCATATCACTTTGTGGCCACACGCACGATATTCCCATGGGTGCCACCTTACCTGGCCCGGGACCGTTTGCGCCTTTTGGCTCACGTATATGATAGTGTCGCTAGCATCCATATGACAGAGAACCCGGGCCGACATGACTAGTCGTGAACCCAAAGTGGCACTAACTTACCGGGACATGCATACATGAAACAACAACGAGCATGTCGGTCAGCAGCGTGTGAATCCGGGCTGCAGCAACTGGGCTAACAAGACTCTGGGAACCTGGGCTATAGCAAGCTAGCAGGACTCCGAATGTCATCGCATGACATTTCCCCGAAGGGACAGACATAGGAACGAAGTGTATCACATGTGTCGGTGTCAAAACCGGCGAATCTCGGCTAGGGGGTCCCGAACTATGCATCTAGGCGGATGGTAACAGGAGACGGGGGACACGATGTTTTTACCCAGGTTCGGGCCCTCTCGATGGAGGTAAAACCCTACTCCTGCTTGATTGATCTTGATGATATGAGTATTACAAGAATTGATCCATCACGAGATCGAAGAGGCTAAACCCTAGAAGCTATCCATGGTATGATTGTTGTTGTTGGTCCTACGGACTAAACCCTCTGGTTTATATAGACACTAGAGGGGGCTAGGATCACACAGAGTCGGTTACAAGGAGATCTCCAAGCTTGCCTTCCACGCCAAGGAGAGTCCCATCCGGACACGGGACGAAGTCTTCAATCTTGTATCTTCATAGTCCAACAGTCCGACCAAAGGATATAGTCCGGCTGTCCGGATACTCCCTAATCCAGGACTCCCTTAGTAGCCCTTGAACCATGCTTCAATGACGATGAGTCGGGCGCGCAGATTGTCTTCGGCATTGCAAGGCGGGTTCCTCCTCCGAATACTTCATAGAAGATTTTGAACAGGAGGATCGTGTCCGGCTCTACAAAACATGTTCCACATACCACCGTAGAGAGAATAATATTTCCATAAATCTAATCTGCTGACGTACCCAGTAGTGTGACATCACACCACAGCCAGGTCTTTATTCAAATCGTTTTTCAAACCAATCTCAGCGTGTTTCGCGAGGCGGTTTCCTTGGCACGTCTTGTCGAAGCAGAGATTGTGTCCCCTTTATTATGGGATTGTCATCAATACGAACATGGGTAACCCAACTGTGCCTATTGGTAGGACTCCTAGATCTTAGGCAAGTCCCAAACGGCCACGAGGAGGACGCTTGATATTCACCCTCTTTATAAAGGGGACAAGTCTTTTTGTTTTTTTCCTCTCGTGCTCAATCAAATCCTTCCCCCGCCTCGAGTTCTAACACCCAAAACTCAGGTTAGGTGCTTCGGACCTTCAACTATGTCTGGATCCAACCTTCAAGGTGGATGGATGCCTTCCTCCGTCATGGAGGAGGACCTCAAGAGGTTGAGAGAGGCCCAATATTTGACCACCGAAATTTCGCATCGGCTGCCCGCCCGAGGGCAGGTCGTCCCTACTCTCGAACCCAACGAAAGCGTCGTGTTCGTCTCCCACTTCCTCCGAGGACTAGGCCTCGCTCTGGATCCCTTTGTTAGGGGTCTTATGTTCTATTATGGGCTAGAATTTCACGATCTGGCCCCGGATTCCCTTCTTCACATTTCGTCATTTATTGTCGTATGTGAGGCCTTCCTCCGCATTACCCCTCACTTCGGCCTGTGGCTCAAGACCTTTGATGTGAAGCCGAAGATGATCGAGGGGCAGCACGCAGCGTGCGGAGGCGATTTAATAAGCAAAATTGCTGACGCTCCATGGCCTGAGGGTAGCTTCCCAGAGGTGTCCAGATTGTGGCAGCGGGAGTGGTTCTACATCACAGCTCCCCGAAGTGCCAAGTGGGTAGCTGCCCCCACCTTTCGCTCAGGCCCCCAACCACAACTGACGTCATGGATCAGCAGGGGGCTGAGCTGGGGTCCAGCCAAGGACGTGCCAATACTGCAAAGCCGTATCCGAGATCTCTTTGAGAGAGATTTCAGTCTAGTTATGGTAGTGCAAGTTATGCTAGTTCGTCGAGTCCAGCCTTGCAAATGCCGGCCCCTTCGCATGTGGGAATTCAACCCGGAAGGACCGCGAGCTATTCAACACTTCCTTGGCATGACGCCCGAGGAGATGTACAAATTGTTCTTCGGACCACAAATAACGTGTCCGGACATCACTGAGGATGCAAGTCTAAGCTGCAATCGCCCGGATACCCAACTAAGTAGCCCCGCATCCAAACCCACTGTCCGTTTGTTTATCGCAACGTCGCCCTAAAAAGCCGCTCTTTGACCAGCATTGGATAGCGAAGGCAAAGTTGATCAGGTGTCCGACCCCCCTCCCTGAGACATCACCAAGTCCCGTGCTAACCAGGATGCTGGAGATCGCGCCTTATCAAGCGCCCTCAGGAGAAGATAAAGGGGGGGGGACAAGGAGGCTAGCGCCTTCGCGAAGGAGGTTAACCGGGGAGGAGGAACTGAAACTTCCTCTCCCCAGGGAAGGAAGAGGAACGCCTCTGAGGACACGGAGACCACGATCTCCAAACGTGGGAAGAAATCTTCGCCGGAGGGTCTTGCCCTGGGGGATACCCCGGCCGCACTATGCCCTCAAGCAGATCAGCCTTACTTCTGAGGAAAATAACCGAAGCATTTATCTTGCAGTTGGGATCTTAGCCCTTCTCAGCAGAGCTCGTCTTCAGGGGATCTCTTCCAGAGATGATAGAGAGCTAAACGCCTCCACCTGCCATACCGCCTCATGAGGTGGGCGACCCCGAGGTGTCGTTGCGGAGGGTTTCTCCTGATCATGCAAGGCCAGAAGGTAATCCTATGGCCACCCGAAGTCCTCAGTATCCCGCTCTTGAAGAGGGCAATTTAAAGAGTCCGGCACCGTCTGGTGTACGGTCGGACGTACTGAGGGATCTACTAGAGCAAGCGGCTATCTCAGAAGAGCATCGCACGTTGATGGGTACGGTGATTGAAAGGATTTCGTCCGTCGAAAGAGGGTTGCGTGAAGCCTTTATGAGTCTACTGACAGGTTTTGAGGTACACAAAATGATGTACATTTTTTACAGTACCGCACATTTTTAGATGCGCCCTGTGTAGATAGTAGCCCCTGAGACTCTGGGTGCTGTCGAAGACGAGAGTGCATAGAGGATCATAGTCCCAGGAATAATCGTGACGCCTTAATATGCAGGTGGCGGAGGGTCCAGTGGCCAGCCAGACTGATGAGTTTGTCGAGCTAAAGCGGCAACTTGACGTGGCAGACGCCGACATCATACTTGTTAACAAGCGGCTTGATGAGGCACGGGGTATGTGATTCCTCCGGTGACATATGGGAAGAGGAGCATGATGCCAGTATCTGTAACATGTGTGTGAATGCAGATGAAGCTGCGGCTGTGGAGAACCTTCAGGCGGAACTTGCTCGAGCCAAAGAACAAGCCAGGAAAAGTGATGCGGCTTCCCTAAAGGCAATCGAGGAGCTGAAAGCCGAACATGCTACTCACTGCCAAAGCAAGGAGGAAATAGCCAGGATGGCTGTGGAATTGAAGAACTCCGCTGACCGTTACGAGCTTCTTGAAAAGGAAGATCGAGCAAAGATGACAGGCCTGGAGAAGGCCTCGATGGCGACCAAAGACACCCGCTCTGCAATGAGAGCGATGAAGGAGGAGCTGTGTCAAGCCGGGGATATCGCAGCTGGGAAGCCCTTTATGCTGCGGATGAAGTTTGGAGATCCTCGGTACGCCCCTTTGGACCGGCTGTGGAGTTCTGCGGACGCATATCTGGACTTAGTGGCGAGTGCTGTCGATGCGGCCGAATACTTCCGAGGTCAAAAAGATTGTGAAGTGGAAAAGCTGTTCTGGTCACAATTTAACGTTCCAGAGCGTCCGCTTCCATTGACTGATCGGTTGGCCGAATGGGCCGAGCTGAATAGATTGTCCGTACTCGCCATGAGGTCTGTTGTGGATCATTTGTGGCCGGAAAGGCCAAAGCCGAACAATTATTTTAGTTTGGTGCAGCAGTTCCTTGGTGCGGTGCCGCACATCAACGCGATGAAGAGATCGGCATGCGTAGAGGGTGCGCGGATGGCCCTTGCCCGTGTGAAGACATACTGGGTAGAGATGGAGGCCACCGCCATTGCAGCCCAAGATTCGGACGAGAGCCGAGTACCTGCCGAGCACTACTTTTAAGAAGTTCTTGAGGGCACTCATTCGATAGAAGCGTAGTGCTCGAAGAATATTATGTTCTAATGACATGTATTACTATTGAAAAACAATGTTTTATAGAGTTTATCAAGGCTGTTTTTATACTTTTGCCCAAAAGTACTATGATGCCTCCTGTGCGGCCGTTTATGTATATATGTATATAACCTGAAAGATGGCAGTCGTCGGCTTCAGCCCCCATGCATATAATGCGGGGGTGGTCGCAGAAGACGCATGATAACACTTGATCCAACATCTTGGTCCATTAAGGAGGTGATAGCGCAGCGAACTAGGCAATCGGACTATAATGCTTTAACACTTTCACTTAGCCAGAGGAGTTTGACACTGGGGCTACTATATAGCCCCTGGTGGCTCCACGCTCATCCAAATTCAGGGTGCGTACATGCCTAGCCGGGAAACGGCCCTTCGTTAAGGCGTAGGAATCCCGAAGATTCCGCTAGGTCATCGAGTGGTTGACCAGTCTCACGCTATATCATGACAGTCAGTTTTTGGCTTTCTCTACTGAGGTGCTCGTCCGGATGAACCAGGGCACAATTGCAGTAGTTCTCCTGGTGCCGGCCTAGCCGATAGAGTAGAACGTAAGGCAGCAAAACACAGGAGCCGGGCAAACCCAACATTTGACCAAAGACATGATTCAGAGCTGATGCATATAAGGCCAAACTCGCGACGCTGAACACTCCCTAAGGTATTCGGTCTTTATGATGTAAATTGGGCTACACAGTGCCCTTTGTAATAAGCCCCTGGTGTCCAGGTACATGCAATATTCTGACGTGGCCACATGCCAATACGTCAGCATCCTTCTCAGTTGTACTGAGAATCCGGGGGATGTGTATCAACAAGAGACAGTAAAAAAGGATTACGCAGGGTCTTAATCTAAAAAGAATCCTTGGAACGGGTCCCTGCTACACGTCTGCGCCTGTGTCTCTGTTGTGCCGTATCTTGGACAGGTGTAGCATGATGGTCATCTGAAAAAGAGAGGAACTTAGTTGAAAAGTTGTCATGCAAAAGGTAGGTTATACTAAATAAACCATGTATAGTTTCAGATGAGTAAAGTTGAGCCTAATTGTCACTCGTTCACACGGGTTGAGCCCCTTGTATTGTTGTAGGGGTATAGCCATCAAACTTGTATCAAATATATATAGCTACACCGGAATTATCTTGCCGTGTCGGTGGTCTTAACGACCTGTCAGATGCTCTAGTTGGTGAGGCCGTCTAGTGTGCGGCTGCCAAGGCAACCGCACAGTCTTCCGCGCGCAAGGAGCGCTCAATATTTCCATTTGCTGTAATGATGCCACGTGGACTGGGCATCTTAAGCATGAGAGAAGCGTAATGTGGTATAGCATTAAAGCGAGTGAAAGCTTCGCATCCGAGTAGTGGTTGGTAGCCACTTTAGAACGGAGCGATGTGGAAGGTTAACTTTTCGCTGCGGAAGTTATCAGGAAAGCTGAATATAACCTCTAGTAGCAGGGAGCCCGTATAATGGGCTTCTAGGCCTGGCGTTACTCCTTTAAAGGTAGTATTGCTATGGGTGATTTTTGTTGGGTATATCCCCATTTTGTGGACTGTGTCCTGATATATCAGGTTTAAACTACTGCAGCCATCCAACAGGACTCGTGTGAAGTGGTATCCGTCAATTATCGGGTCTAACACCAAGGCAGCCCATCCTGCATGCCGGATACTTGCCGAGTAATCCCGATGGTCAAAGGTGATTGCTACATCTTGAGCACTGCGTTGGATTTCTTGACGGAGGGTCCAAGTCTCCTGGATCTTATCTAATGAGAAAATCACGTTTCCGAAGGTTTCATTCCGTTTGGACTTTGTTCGATATTCCTTTTCTTTGAAACCCTAAAACAGGCAAAAAACAACAATTCTGGGTTGGGCCTCCGGTTAATAGGTTAGTCCCAAAAATAATATAAAAGTGGAAAATAAAGCCCAATAATGTCTAAAACAGTAGATAATATAGCATGGAGCAATCAAAAATTATAGATACGTTGGAGACGTATCAGTGATCGGTTTGGACGACTAGTGGCAGAACTCCACGTTGATAGGCCCTAGGGCATGTGTCTCTAGGAGTGCCGCTTTGTTGCTCCCCTTCATCACGTGTAACACGTTTACTGTTTTGACTTCTGGTGGGAATTTCTTCTGTTCCCCAGTGCTTTGCTTGCGAGGCTCGTCCTCGTCTTCGCTTGGTGTATCCTACCCCTTGTGTTCGGTGTTGAGTTTCTCGGACTGCTTGAAGACCCAACATTCTCTATGGGTATGATTTGCAGGTTTATCGGGGGTGCTGTGGATCTGACATAGTTTGTCTGGAATCTTGTTCAGGCTGGAAAGTTCGTCTCTGTTGCCTTTGGAGGGCAGCTTTTGCTGACCTGGCCGAGAGGTTCTGAATACGGCGTTTACCGCCATGCTCTTCGGGCTGTCTTCTTTATTCTAGTGCTTGTTTTGCTGTGTTGTGGCTTCCCGTTTCCGTCCCTGACTTCGGATGTACTTGGGTCGCTGGTGCTGCATCGGGCTAACCAGCTGTCCTCGCCCGCGCAAAAGCGGGTCATGAGGCTTGTTAATGCTTCCATTGTTCTCGGCTTTTCTTGGCCGAGGTGTCTAGCAAGCCATTCGTCTCGAACGGTGCGCTTGAAAGCTGCTAAGGCTTCGGCGTTCAGACAATCGACTATTTGGTTCTTTTTAGTGAGAAACCTGTTCCAAAGCTTTCGAGCTGGCTCTCCGGGCTGTTGAGTTATATGACTTAAATCGTCTGCATACGGTGGTCAGACATAGGTCCCTTGAAAATTTGCTCGAAAAGCGTCCTCGAGCTCTTCCCAGCTTCCAATGGACTTTTCGGGAGGCTTTTAAGCCAGTGCCAAGCTGGCCCTTTGAGCTTGAGGGGTAAGTACTTGATGGCATGGAGATCGTCTCCTCGAGCCATGTGGATATGGAGGATGTAGTCCTCAATCCAGACCCCAGGGTCTGTCGTTCCGTCGTACGCCTCTATGTTTATGGGTTTGAATCCCTCTGGAAATTCATGGTCCAGCATCTCATCGGTGAAACATAGGGGGTGTGCGGCACCCCTGTATTTGGGTGTACCGTGGTGTTTGGATTTTTGTTGTGTTGCATTGCGTGCTGGATCACGCTTGCTTGGCCCGTAGATGGATCTGGTTGCGCCGTCCTTTTGATGCGAGGCCTCATGTGGATCATGTACTGGCTTGTGTGCGGCGTCATTTGCCGCTCTATGTTGGCCACGAGGTCGTCTATCCGACCGGATGGCTGTTTTGTTTTTTGATTGCGGGGGATCTAAGGCCTCCTCATCGAATTCAGGTAGCAGCTTTCGCTTCGGGTAGCTCTTTGTGTGGCGACTACCGCCATACTTTGCTGCAGTGTTGAGTACCTCACTCCATCTAATTCGGAGTGTGTCTTGTGCAGCCCTGAGCCTTTGCTTCTGCTTTTTCAGACTCCTCGCAGTGGCAACAAGCCTTTGATGGGTATTCTGTTTCCCCGGGTGCCTGTCCGTGTGATGTCATCTAGACTGTTATCTTCACCGGAGTCGGGTTGTTCGGTTTGATTCTCCATGTTGTCGTGGTCGGACGGTGGTTCAATGCCGTGTTTGTCATCTGCTGGGTCACCCTGCACTATCGCTGGGTCTATATGATCATTGTTTCTGCCGAGGTGGGATTTGGAGCGGCGCTTACACCGCCGCTTTGACTGCTTCTTGAGGGAACTTCCTTCGCTGCGTCCTTCCATTCCTCGTCGTCGTTTTCTTTGGGTGTGTCGACCATGTATACATCATATGATGAAGTGTGCGTCTAGTGCCCTGTGGGCAGTGGCTCCTATTCGTCTCGTGCATCATCGTCCATACCGTCGATGTCTTCGGAGTCGAAGGCGAGCATGTAGGTCAAATCGTCGACAGTGGCTACTAAGTGGGTGGTGGGTGGGTGGCGAATTTCTTCCTCGTCCGCATCCAGATCTGGCCGGCCATAGTTCGGCCAGGACTCTCCTGACAAGGAGAGAGACCTTAATGAGTTCAGTATGTCACAAAGGGCGAGTGCTGAAGGATATCCGCGGAGGTGAACTCCATGATCGGCGCCCAGTTGGATTCGATAGGCACGGGCGTAGGGGGTTCGGAGTCCGTGGCCGGGGAAGAATCCGGCAGTTCGGCGTCACGGCTCCCGTGAAGGGTAAGGTCGATACTCGGCTAGATCGCTACTGAGAATGCAGCCTCTGTGGCGGGATCTATCCACCCGTCCATGGATGGCGCAATTGGCTCCGAATTGAGGGTCGGAGCGGTTGCCGGTGCAGTCTTCTGAACACTGTCCGATGGAAGAGCTAAATCATGCCAATCGTGACTGTGCGGCGCACTCGGCAGGGGCTCGAGTCTGTCGAAGATCAAGTCTCCGCGGATGTCGTCCGTGTAGTTTAAGCTTCCAAACCTAACCTGGTGGCAAGGGGCATAACTCTCGATCTGCTCCAGATGGCCAAGCGAGTTGGCCCGTAATGCGGAGCCGCCGGATACAAAGATCTGTCTGAGGAGAAAAGTCTCACCCTGGACTGCATCGCTATCGATGATTGAAGGAGCCATCCAGCCTAACGATGACGGCACAGAGGAACTCTCAATGAAAGCACCAATGTCAGTGTCAAAACCGGCGGATCTCGGGTAGGGGGTCCCGAACTGTGCGTCTAGGCGGATGGTAACAGGAGACGGGGGACACGATGTTTTTACCCAGGTTCGGGCCCTCTCGATGGAGGTAAAACCCTACTCCTTCTTGATTGATCTTGATGATATGAGTATTACAAGAGTTGATCCACCACGAGATCGAAGAGGCTAAACCCTAGAAGCTAGCCTATGGTATGATTGTTGTTGTTGGTCCTACGGACTAAACCCTCCAGTTTATATAGACACCGGAGGGGGCTAGGGTTACACAGAGTCGGTTACAAGGAAGGAGATCTAGATATCCGTACTGCCAAGCTTGCCTTCCACGCCAAGGAGAGTCCCATCCAGACATGGGACAAAGTCTTCAATCTTGTATCTTCATAGTCCAACAGTCCGGCCAAAGGATATAGTCCGGTTGTCCGTTTGCGCCTTTTGGCTCACGTATATGATAGTGTCTCTAGCATCCATATGATAGAGAACCCGGGCCGATATGACTAGTCGTGAACCCAAAGTGGCACTAACTTACAGGGACAGGCATACATGAAACAACAACGAGCATGCCAGTCAGCAGCGTGTGAATCCGGGCTGCAGCAACTGGGCTAATAGGACTCCGGGAACCTGGGCTATAGCAGGCTAGCAGGACTCTGGATGTCATCGCGTGACATTTCCCCGAAGGGACAGACACAGGAAAGAAGTGTATCTCATGCCGGCCAGTCCAGGTGTTCTCGAGCAGTAGTACTGGGCTAGCAGGACTCCGGTAAACTAGGCTGTAGCGGACTACCATGGCTCAGTGGAAGCACCAGACTACATTTCCCCATAAGAGAGGCTACCAAGGATAGACAACTAGGTTGTCGGATCCTACACATACCAAGCATTTCAAAATCATACACACAATATGTTCGATATGTGCAAGTACAACATGGCATCACAACAAGACTTTACGACTCAGAGTATTTATTCATTAGGCTCCGAGGAGCCAAGTATTACAAACATGGGTCTCATGACCCAACATACAGAGCATACAAGCAACAAGCGGAAGCATAAACATGTCTGAGTATAGACAACTACAAATGAAAAGGCTGAGAAGCCTAACTATCTACAATACCCTCCCGAGGGTACAAGATCGTAGCTTAGGTAACAAGCTAAACGTTGAAGTCCACGCGGAACTACTAGCGAGACTGAAGTCTCTCTGCAAAAACTTAAATTAAGTAAACATGAGTACAAATGTACCCAACAAGACTTATATCAGAACTATCCACATATGCATCAGTATCAACAAAGGGTGTGGTGGAGTTTAACTGCACCAAGCGAGCTTTGACTCAGTGGCTAACCTGAACTACGACTACAAGTAACTCTTTTAAGGTGGCGCACACGAGTCCACATATTCACCATATCAATACTCCACTATGGATCCGCTCCCAACTCCCTACGAGAAGGCCATCCATAGCACTCATACTTATCTTGCGCATTTAGAGTATCCACTTTCACTTGTCTATGAACTGTACGGGCAACCCAGAAGTCCTTTACCGTGGACGCGGCTATTCGAATAGATGATATTAACCCTGCAGGGGTGTACTTCTTCGCACACGCTCTCACCACTTACCACCATGTACACATCGTGTATCTCGGAAACCTTCAAGCGGAAGCCTGGCGAGGGAGTCGTCGATGACCTGACTAACCACACAAGTCTCTCATCCAGGTTTATCGCCTATTCGGGTTCCATCCGCAAGGAGATCCGGCCGGGTGTCGCTCACGGCCCCAAACGATGTGAGCAGGGTTCCCAAGCCCACCATCCGGGTGCCACTTGGTACACCGTGCCACTGTGCCTAGTCTGTCCCAAGCCCACCTGTACCGGGTGCCACTTGGTAGACCACTAACACTACATACAAACACTAGAAAGTAGTTGCAACTCCTGGACAGAGATTAGGTTGATTAATAAATCGAGAGAGCTTGGAGTGCCCGGAGCCCAATGTGTGGTAGTAACTGTTCATGGATCACAAACACAGAACTCAATTCCTGAGGACGGCTGCAATGAGACAACCCACCATGTACTCCTACATGGTCTCTCAGCGCTACCTTTACCAAATCTGTTCACACACTTAGCTCTCAATAGTAGGACATGTTCACACACCTCTAACTCATCCCCGATGAATCAGACCTGACTCAACTCTAGGCAGTAGCAGGCATGACAAACAAGAATGAATGAGTAGGCACATCAGGGCTCAAACAACTCTTACTCATACTAGTGGGTTTCATCTACTTACCGTGGCAATGACAGGTCATGCAGAGGAAAGGGGTTCAGCTACCACAGCATGTAACAGTTGAAACGGTGTTGTCCTAATGCAGTAAAATAGAGTAGGAGCGAGAGAGTGGGATTGTATCGAAATGTTTAATGGTGGTTTGCTTTCCTGGCACTCCTCAAGATAGTTGATGTCTACTACACAACCTTCTTCTTGTAGACGTTGTTGGGCCTCCAAGTGCAGAGGTTTGTAGGACAGTAGAAAATTTCCCTCAAGTGGATGACCTAAGGTTTATCAATCCGTAGGAGGCGTAGGATGAAGATGGTCTGTCTCAAGCAACCCTGCAACCAAATAACAAAGAGTCTCTTGTGTCCCCAACACACCCAATACAATGGTAAATTGCATAGGTGCACTAGTTCGGCTAAGAGATGGTGATACAAGTGGTATATGGATAGTAGATAATGGTTTTTGTAATCTGGAAATATAAAAACAGCAAGGTAACTAATGATAAAAGTGAGCACAAACGGTATTGCAATGCTAGGAAACAAGGCCTAGGGTTCATACTTTCACTAGTGCAAGTCCTCTCAACAATAATAACATAGTTTGATCATATGACAATCCCTCAACATGCAACAAAGAGTCACACCAAAGTCACTAATAGTGGAGAACAAACGAATAGATTATGGTAGGGTACGAAACCACCTCAAAGTTATTCTTTCCAATCAATCCATTGGGCTATTCCTATAAGTGTCACAAGCAGCCCTAGGTTCGTACTAGAATAACACCTTAAGACACAAATCAACCAAAACCCTAATGTCACCTAGATACTCCAGTGTCACCTCAAGTATCCGTGGGCATGATTATACGATATGCATCAAACAATCTCAAATTCATCTATTCAACCAACACATAGGACCTCAAAGAGTGCCCCAAAGTTTCTACCGGAGAATCACAACGAAAATGTGTGCCAACCCCTATGCATATGTTCATGGGCGGAACCCGCAAGTTGATCACCAAAACAAACATCAAGTGAATCACGTGATATCCCATTGTCACCACAGATACGCACGGCAGGACATACATCGAGTGTTCTCAAATCTGTAAAGACACAATCCGATAAGATAACTTCAAAGGGGAAACTCAATCCATTACAAGAGAGGAAAGGGGGAGAAGCAACATAAGATCCAACTATAATAGCAAAGCTCGCGATACATCAAGATCGTGCCAAGTCAACGACACGAGAGAGAGAGAGAGATATCAAACACATAGCTACTGGTACATACCCTCAGCCTCAAGGGAGAACTACTCCCTCCTCGTCATGGAGAGCGCCGGGATGATGAAGATGGCCACCGGAGAGGGATTGCCCCTCCGACAGGGTGCCAGAATGGGTCTAGATTGGTTTTCAGTGGCTACGGAGGCTTCTAGCGGCGGAACTCCCAATCTATTGTGCTCCCCGATTGTTTTAGGGTATATGGATATATATATAGGCGGAAGAAGTACGTCAGGGGAGCCACAAGGGGCCCACGAGGGTGGAGCGCGTGCCCTAGGGGGGTGGGCGCGCCCCCCTACCTCGTGGCTCCCTCGTTTCTTTCCTGACATGCAATCCAAGTCTATCAGGTTTCTTTCCTTCCAAAAATAACTTCTCCAGAAGGTTTCATTCCGTTTTGACTCCGTTTTATATTCCTTTTCTTCGAAACATTGAAACAAGGGAAAAAAAGGAACTGGCACTGGGCTCTGGGTCAATAGGTTAGTCCCAAAAATAATATAAAAGTGGATAATAAAGCCCAATAATGTCCAAAACATAAGATAATATAGCATGGAGTAATCAAAAATTATAGATACGTTGGAGACGTATCAATAGTATAGCTCTTCATCGGTGTCATCGATCACGTCGTCGGAAACATCATCTACTAAAGGGGAGCAACCACCGACAAACACAAAAGGAACCACAATCAATGCAATGCACATTCATATGAATGATATGTCATATTAAAGTACTGAATTGACCTAGTGCAACAGTTAGTCTTATTCATTGAAGTGGAATTCAAACCTATAGCAAATTCCAACTCAAAACTAGTTACCATTTATTACATAATCATGAATTTTCCTATTCAGTGAGGTTAACTTGCTCAAACATGCATGAAAATGCCATATTCAGATTCTTTGGATTTTTCTGATAATTTTTCATATATAATTTATTTCATTTGGAGTTACGGTTTAATTTCTATGATTTTTGGAAGTTTGGGGTATTTTCAGAAATTTATAAATCATTTCTGATTTATTTTAATTCCAGAAAACTTTACTGCGTCAGCATCACGTTAGTGTGACGTCATAAGTCAACTGGGGCGTGTCCAGGTGAAACTTGACACATGGGGCCTGCATGTCAGTGTCACATCTAACTAACTAAATTAGTTAACACTAATTAAATGCTAATGCTAAACCAACAGGGGCATTGGCCCACCTATCATAGGCTTAGGCCAGTCAAACCCCAGTCAACCGGAGTCAACCCACTGGAGTTCACCCGCGGCTCGTCGCCGGCGAAGCCAGAGACGGCGGAGACGTTCGGGTTTCCATCTCCGGTGACCAAAGGGCGGATGAGGGCATCTACGCGGAGCTTGGACTCGCCCGCATCCATCTGTGCAAACGGCAGGGGCTGAGGTGGCCCGAGCTCGCCGAAGGCAAGCTTGCGGCGGTGGCCGGAGTTCGGGCGAGCACGGGCGTGGGGCTACGCTTGGCGAGCGAGCAAACTGAGAGGCTGGGCAGGCTCCTAGCAGATCCACGAGCTCGAGGTCGTGCTCGGACGCGAGTTCGGTGACCTGCAACAACGGCGGCGACAGGCGCGGCGGCAGCAAGCTCGCGAGACGACGGGAAAACTAGCTAGGCTTCACGCGTGACGACGGTGTAAGGGGGAAGCGGATGGGAAGCTCATAGCGCATCCGTAGGATGGGTCGACAGGCTCGGGGGAGCTCCTGGCGGCGTCAAATTGGAGACGGCGGGGACTGGATGCAGAGGATGAAGGTGAGCTTGGGGCTGACGTCAGAGGGTGCCCGACGCTACATGGCTGATGAAGAGGTCCAGGGCATCGCGATGGATCTTTCGGGCGCGTCAGCGGGGCAAGGTAGTGGCAGCGGCCGTGGCAATAGCGAGCGGCGGCGACGACATGCTCGGAGGCTGCCCCGAGAGAAACAAAGGAGGGGAGAGCACGAGAGAGAGTGGGACGGGTCCACAGGGGTGCGTGTCGATGTCCGAGTGCATCGAGGGTGAGCCAGGCAGGCAGCTGCCGGCGTGGCGCGCCGCGACGCCATGGCCAGCTTCTCCTCTGCCTTCTGGCAAGAGGAAGAAGACGCCCCTGCCCCTGCTGGGCTGGGCTGCTACAGTAACCTACCAAGGTAAGTGCCAGGTTAGTCTCTCTGTCTCTATTTCTGTTTTGTATTCCTTTTCTATTCTGTTATTTGTTCTTTTGATTTAGCAAGAATGCCAAACCAATCAATAAAAATCTGAAAATATTTATGGGCACCTCTGGGATTAAGTCCAACAGCCCAAAAATACTTTCAAGATTATATGGAAATTTAAAAATATTTATAGCATTTAAATGTCCAAAGGCAAATACTTTATGATTTAATCGAAAGAACGAGGAATGACCTAGAAATATATTCATCATTTTTGGCAGAGGTTTTCACCTTTATCAGAAATCATGAACATTTTCAATGGGCATTTTGGGTTCTTTGAGAAAGATTTTATTTGAACCTATTTGAATTCTTTTAGGTGCTAGGGTTTGATCAATCCCCATTTCAACTTCAAATGAATTTAGACATGATGCATGTATGCTTGTTCCACTATTTGCAAACAATGCTAGGGCTGTGACACTCTTGTGTATCGAGCTTATGTATTCGAGCCCTCGAGGCCCCTAGCTTGTAATATAAAGCTTCTGTTATTTAAATTTGTGTCTAGAGTTGTGTTGTGATATCTTCCCGTGAATCCTTGATCTTGATCATACACATTTGCGTGTATGATTAGTGTATAGTCGAGTCGGGGGCATCACAGTGTCATATCTCTATTGGTTGGTGCTCGTCTTCGAAGAGAAGGATCCGTCTCGACCCCGGTGGATTGTCGTGTGTACTAGTGATGCATCTGAGTCACTACTCCATGGTCTCCTCATCGATGTCCTCCAAGTGTACTCGGGCCGGGTCGTTGGCCCCGGTGTACCGCCACATGGGATGAGCCCGCTCCTGTAGCGGCTGGATCCGCCGACTGAGGAAGACCTCCAGCAGATCCAAGCCCGTTACTCCACCCCGAATCAGTCTAACTATAGCAGCCACCAAGATCTCCACTTAGGTCTTTTCCTCCTTGTCCATCGTTAGTGACGGAGGAGTGTTGACCCTCTTGGAGGTATAGCGAGGAAGGCTAGTTGATGAATCGACATAGGGAATATCATTACCTTATAACCAGGTCATCTCCCAACCCCTAACCAACTCGGGGAAAGTCATAGTGGGGAACACAATCCTACCCCTCATCTGGATGCCTAAGCCGCCGCACATCTGGGTCACATAGGTTCTTTCCCCTTTCGGGTCGGCCTTTTTGATCGACTGAGAACGACACGTGAAGATATGCTTGAACAGCCCTCAGTCCGTCTCAGAGCCTAACAAGTTTTCGCATGAGGAAATAAACGCGACAAGATATGTTATGGCATTTGGAGGAAGATGATGGAGTTGGGCACCAAAAAAGTTCAAGAAGCCACGAAGGAAAGAATGAGGTGGCATAGAGAAACTTCTCTCAATGTGAGTAATGAGGAGCACACACTCCCTGGGGCGCGGCGCGGGCTCGATCTCCACCTCCTCCGGCAACCTCCAACTCCCGTCAAACACTAGCCAGTCAATGACGAGCCCGTCGATGTCTTTCACCGTGGTGGTCGTGATGGGGAATGAAGCATGAAAATCAATAAAATTCCTATGAACATGCAATATCTAATCTAGGAGGTGTATAACGAGAGGGGAGGGTGTCTACATACCCTTGTAGACTGAAAGCGTTAATGATCTGGTGATCATGGTTGGCGTAGTCGTACTCGCATCGTGATCCAATCCGATCCAAGTGCCGCACATGCCTCACCTCCAAGTTTAGCACACGTATGACTCGGCAGCGTCCTCTCCTTCATGATCCAGCAAATGAGGGAGAGGAGGTAGATGATATCTGAACCAACACAACAGCATGGTGGTGGTGGTGGCAGCAGAACTCCGCCAGGGCTTCGCCAATCGTTGACGGAACGTAGAGGAGGAGTAACGAGAGGGAGACGGGGCAAGCCCGGAAGTTTTAGCTGCCCCCTGCACCTCCCCGCTATATATAGGGGTGAGGGAGAGTGTGGTAGCCCTAGCCCTCCTCCCAAGGCAGGGGGCGATGGCCAAGGGCAGGCCCTCCCCCTTAGGGTATCCCCTTCCACATGCACATGGGCCTTGTAGGGGCTAGTTCCCATGGCCCATTAAGGCCAGGTCTCCCCCTACAGCCCTTGCTTTTGTATGGGATGCCATAGAACCCTCTGAGGACTTCCGGACCCCTCTGGAACCGTCTGGAACCTTCTGATAGCTTCCCGGTACAATACCGAAAAAACCAGACTTTTTCCAGGTACCCCGACAACAACTTTCCTTAGTTATCTTTTGCTTTAGTTGAATAAAAATTTAGTTCGATCTTTCTTCGAGTGTGTGCTTAGTGATCTATCTATCCTTGTAATCGTGTGCGAGATATACAATAAAGATGAGTTTGAGTTTTTCTTTCTTTACATTCGTGTTCCATAAAAAGAAAGGGAAATAAATGAAAAAGATCATATGCTAATCTTATGGTAAGTGATGACATCACATAAGGAAGAGTATAAGTAGTAAAATATATTGGAGATTGACAAACATAGCATTGGTCAATGATGCAATTCATGAAAGAATTAATAAGGGAAGAGAAAATTCACGTGCAAATACACTATCTTGGACATATTTTATGATTGTGAGCCCCCATCAAAATATTATATGCCAAAATTGTTGAGGTTGGACAAGGAAGACAACGTAATGATCTATGTTTGTTCATATTCACATAGAAGTTATATTATCATAGATCCTTGGCAGATTTTGGGTTCCACAGACCCTAGAGAGATCTGAACTCTGGGGTGTGTGTGAAGAAGTCGTCCTCCCCAGTCCATTTGCTCTCTAATTCCACGGCCTAGCTCGATGAACCGAGTGGACAAGAGACATAGCAGTTTACCCGGGTTCGGGCCACCTTGCGGTGTAAAACCCTACTCATGCTTCATGGTGGATTGGCCTCGAGGGGTTGAGGATGAACTAGTACAGTGGAGAACAACCTCAGGTGGAGAGGTGTTCTTGTGCTTGATGAGCTGGTGGGTGTGAGGTTGATCTGAATGATCCATCCCCTCTCCCTCTCCTCTTCCTATGGTGGTGGTGCTTCCCTATTTATACTGGCCTCGGTCCTCTTCCCAAATGAAGGAGGGAAGGGATCCCACCATGGCCAAATTCAAAGAGATACAACTAGTACGTGCTATCCTAACAAAAGTAGTATTCTCCTGCAAAAAGCCTCTGGTGGTGACGTCGTGGTGGGCTCGACGATGACCTCCGTCCTGCCGTCCTAGCGGTCTTGGTCTTGTTGCACCGGAATGGAAATCTTTGCTTGATTCCTCGGGACTCCGCGCCTGCGCTTGCCTCCTCAACACCAAAGAGGAAACTGGTACACTGCGCCCGATGGCGCTCGCCTGGCCTTGGTAGTCATGGCTCACATCATCTGAACCTCACGACGTGCACCTTGCATAGATATCACCACTACTCAGGAGCCAGCCTGGGGAGGCTCCCCCATGTGGTGGTCTTGATGTCGTCCGCCTCGCAAGGCTTAGCCCCTCGCGAGGGTCTTGAGTTGTCAATGTTGAAGATGGGTCGTACCAGGCCGTCGTTGGAGCCACACCATGGGCCACAAGAAGACAAGTATGGGTATCCCCATTCCCAGAACACCGATAGTAGCCCCCGGGCCCAAAGCGTGTTCAAACTTGGCTTCGAGGCGAAGCCAAAGGGAAAGTGTAGAGCGCTGCGGGCTCTAACCACCTGCGGCCTTGGGTGGTGCAACGCAATTGATGGGACGTGGGCGCCCCCGCTTCCCCATGCTGCCTTGATAACTCTTCGATTTGACGAGACCCTGCTGCATGCAGAGAAAACCCATCATTGTGTGAGATCGTTGAGGCCGGCGGTTGGCCTCCCTCGGGCTATAAATGAGGAGAGAGGTAGAACCCCCCTTGCTCATCTCCATATGCTCGCCGCCCGCTTATTCTTCTTCCTCTCTGCCTTGCCGTCTTGTTGTAGCTCCCATGGCACCGATCAAGAGGTTCTGTAGCGGAAAAGGGAAAGGCCTCTCGGGAGCAGCCTAAATGGCTTCCACCGAAGAAGAGGTTCAGCCGCCCTCGCGATGTCAGCAAAGGGCAGGAGGTGACGCAGCCTTGGTACGAACGGCCACCGCCTAGTTTCCCGCTTCCTCTGTACGCCCACGCCCAGAGCTCTGGAAAAGGCGGCAGCTCCCAGCACCGTGCGGGCCATGGTGGCCAGGCTGGGGCTATACGGCCAGCTGACCCTCGAACCCACACTGAGGGCTCCTCGTGCGAGTTCGTGGTGTGGGCGGCAATGTCGTCGCGCACATGGATCTATTTCTTGTGGTTTTTCGCCGAGGAGATGCCGCTGAGGGGGTCACTCGAGTTGTGGCTGGAGCACGCCAGGTGCTCCAGCCTGGCCACGAGAGCGGAGGTCGAGGTCATCCCCTTGAGCGACATCTTCATGACCTGGGGATGGGGCGAGGTTGCCAGCGCTAGGTCGTGATGCCGTGGTCAAGGCCAGGAGGTGAGCGGTCCGAGGTCCGGTAAGAGCTCCTGAGGCGCGATGCTCAAGAGGTCCCCTTTGACGTGCAAGCAGCTCCTTGGAGGCCAAAAAGGGAAGTGGCATTGCCGGAGCGAGATTGCGAGGGTTAAAATTTCGGACAGCGGGTTCACGCTGATATGTACAGGTGAGTTATCTTAAAGAGCCTGTGGTGACTCCTTTGTGTTGCACCTGGTTGCGCCTTAGTGGTGATGCTTCCGGTGATTCCTTTGTGTTGCGCCTGGATGCGCCTTAGTGGTGATGCTTCCGGTGATTCCTTTGTGTTGCGCCGACCTTCCCTTTCCCCGCTCATCTGAGTGCTCTATGTCCTCAGGTCCCAACCCTCGAGCGAGGCTCAGCCGCCGCTGGTATGCCAGGTGGCGATGTCATGGTCAAGGCCAGGGGGTGAGTCCTGGAGAGTCAGTAGGAGCTCCTGAGGTGCGATGCTCAGGACCCCCCCCTTTAACGTGCAAGCGAATTGCGTGAAAAAGGGACGGCTGGTAGGGCCAGCTGTAGCCAAGCTCCACGCATTCTTGCGGGTTAGTCCAAGAAGAGAGCGCTATTCACGCCTGTTGTCCTGCCGCTGATCTTTCCGCAAGAGTTACTGACGATCTGGTGAGGTGATGTGCGCGGGGCGGGCCGCGAGCCAGAGCTCGATCTCCCAGGTTTGTCAGCATTGCTGGGACGGACCCAAGCACAACGGCCGTGCTAGCATGTGCAGCCCCCGTTGAGGGAAGAGCAAGAGGCCGGTCAACCGCGCGGGAGGCCGCGAAGGGCCATAAACGACTAGCAAGTGGGTAATAACGTAAATCATTTCATGGATAAGGTAAGCCAGCTCTAATAGATGTGGAAAACGATACATGCCACAGGGACAAACCCATGCGACCTGGGGATGATGCAGCCCGAGGGGCGCCCCCAACTGAACGACTAGAAGATGCAAGAAGGATATACGTCGTAGGGATAGACTCACGCGACCTGGGGATAAAGCAGCCCGAGGGCCTCCCCCAACTAATTAAACCAGAAAATTTCACCTGCCACCATCGCTGAAGTGATGCTAAAGTAGCTGAAGACGCGTGCTGAAGAAATCCCTCCTAATGAGCCACCTAGGCCTTGAACCTCAGGAGGCTCTGGAGGCCCGGGAGGATCGTGAAGAACCGTCGCCATCTCAGTTAAGACTGCCTAGTGCCTGGTCTCCTGAGCCGCCAGGACGCTCCGCATGTTACGCTGGAATGTAATAGCCGCGTTCGGTAAGCCAAAAGGCATGCGAACATAGCCGTGAGGGTGACCCTCGCACCGGCCGGCGCGTGATGGCCAAAATCGCTCCTGAGATGCGGCTCTGTTGAGCCCAGGGATGTTAACACAGGCGCACAGCTGGCTGCACTCCCCAGGACAAGGATCCGCGCCAGGTGGTGGGTGGCGGTCGCCGCGCGTGGCTCTCGCCTCTTGAAGCTCCTCGATTGCCTTGGTGATGAATTCCTGAGCACCTGGCGCCCTTTGCCTTGTGCCTTCCTGGCGGAGACACGCGCTGAAGCATGGCTCCACGTGGTGCCCGAGCGCCTCCCTTGTGATGCTGGCTAGGTCAGAGGCCCTCCAGAGGAGAGTCCCTAAGACCAGCCTAAGAGGGACGCCGAGCACGCCTTCCTATGCGAGAGAGGGAGGTGTTCCATCTGTGGGCGCAGCTCCTGAGGTGGTTCCAGTGGATACACCGCTCCCCTGAGGGTCTAGCTAGAGCAATTGCTTCTTCTTGGAGACAGCCTCTGGATTCTCGACCGCCGCTGCCTGGTAGGCATGCTCAAGAGAGCAGACCGCGTCCTTCTCCTTGCATGCAACGGTGATGACACCGCGGCTTCCTGGCATCTTGAGGACATTATAACCATGATGAGTCACTGCCATGAACTTGTCCAGGGCTATATACCCAAGGATGACATTTTAAGGAAGACGGATGTGTACGATGTCGAAGTCGATGAGCTTTGTGTGGTAGTTGTCGCCGGTGCCGAAGGTGACAGGGTGGTGGATCTGCCCTATCAGGCTGGTGGAGCCGTCGGTCAACCCTGAGAAGGGCTTGGTGGGCTGCAGCTGGTCGTATGGAACCTGGAGTCGGTCGAAGGTCTCGATGGACAGAACATTGAGCCCTGCACCGCCAATGATGAGGGTCTTGGTGACGAGGACGTTGTTGATGACAGGCGAGCAAAGCATCGAGAAGGCGTGTAGCCTCGAGCTTGGGTTGGGCCGCATTCACCTCACGGGCAAACTTCTTGAAGATGCAATGAGAGGCAGGGTCCTGAGCGCCGCCCAAGATGCACGCGATGGCACGAGGCTCCTGGAAGCCCCCAGCCCGCTTGTCCTAGTTGTGGTCGTCGTTCCTTCTTGGTGATGGTGGCAGCAGAGGGAGGCTAGCGTTGCCCTGAGGATGGTCCTCACAAGAATGGTCCCTCCAGGGGCCCTCACGAGGCGAGCCTGCCAGCATTCCTCACGAGGCTGATCGCGCCACTCGTGGAGGGGGTCGCGGTCGTCCCAGCGTCCTGCAGTTCGTCCTCCTCCGCAGTCGTAGCCTTGATCGTTGCACACAGTAAACGACCGACGTGCTCGTCGCGGCTGGCCCTGAGGTCCTAACAGTCGTTGGTGTTGTGGCTGTGCACATTGTGGAAGACGCAGAACGGGCGACTGCCATTGGATTACTCCGGGTGATCGCAGCGACGCTTCATCTCTGGCTCGGCCGCGAGCACGGCTACCCCTCTTGCGCTTCACGTCCTTGGCCTCCGGATCATCCTCAGGGAGCTTGAGGAGGGAGAGGCATCCTTCCTCAGCTCTTGCGTACTTGATTGCCATGTTGAACATCTCCAGGGCCGTGCACATGTCCTCGTATATGGCTAGCTCCTCCTTCATATTGACGTCATGGACGCCATCAGCGAATGCGGAGATGATGGCCTTGTTCGACACCTTGGGGATCTTGAGATGAACACTGTTGAAGCGCTGGATGTAATTCTATAGGGTCTCTCCTCGGTGCTTCTTGATGCGCCGCAGGTCAATTGTAGCTAGCGGGCGGTCGCAAATGCCTTGGATGTTAGCAATGATACGCTCGCGCATCTCTCCCCAGGAGGAGATCGACCCCACGGGCAGGTTCATGAGCCATGAGCGCATGCCATCCTTCAGGGCAATGGGAAACCAGTTCGCCATAACCTTCTCGTCGCAGTTGGCCACCTCAATGCTTAGTTCATAGAGATGCAGGAACTCAGCAGGTTCGGGAGGTGCCGTCGTAGCGTGGAGGCAGGTCGGGCTTGAACTTCCCCGGCCAGACGACACTGCGCAGCTCCGGAGTGAAGGGGCAGCAGCCCGCTGTGGTAACGGAGGCCTTTCATGGAGGGGGAGCTTGATCGTGGCGCTCACACGCCACCAGCAGAGGCGGCGCGTGGTCTTGACATGGTGGTGCTAGGAGTGCTTGAGCATCTTCATGCGGCCGCTGGACCACGTGGCATCTTTCTTCTTCATGCGCCGACGTCCTGCATGGTGGATCGCGCCGCAGGACTTCGTGCCTTGGCTTGACGATGGCATCTTGACGGGGAGCTGGAGGAGGTGCTCCGTGGGCCACGTCACCCGCAACAGGCGGTGTGCGAGGCAGCGAGAGAGACTATGCAGGAGAGCCCCCAGCAGCGCTGACGAGCTCGGCGATGCGGTCCAGCCAGTCTTCGTAGAGGTCGTCAAAGGGGTGGTATCGCAGGAGCTCGCACGCCATGAGCGGCGTAGCCTCCACGTCCGCCTGGCCGTGACGAGCATGGGACGATGAACCGACCAGAGTCAACGACGGGGTGGCGGTGTGCCCGTCACGCCGCACAGAGGAGTGCAGCGATGAAGCTTGCTCCTCGTGCCCTGCCGGGCTGGTGGCGGAGTTGGCGGCAGGCGACGGAGAAGACGAGGAGGCCCGCTGGCTTGCGCCGTCTAGGCGATGTGAGCGGCGAGGGCGGAACGACGCTCAGCGCGGGTTCGAGAAGCGTCAGCCATGGAAGTTTTGGAGCGGTTGCGACTCGACCGTCGGAAGATAGGCTCCGACGCATGCCTACCTAGCACGCCAAATGTCAGATTTCGGGTTCCACAGTTCCTTTAGAGGTTCGAACTCTAGGGTGCGTGCTAAGAACTCGTCCTCCCCAGTCTGCCTGCTCTTTAATCCCACGGCCTAGCTTGATGAACCGAATGGACAAGAGACACACTAGTTTACCCATGTCGGTGCAACAAACCCTGGGTCTGTTGACCAACTGTGCATAGGCCCAAGATCAAGATTGAAGCACCAGCTTAAGTAAGAGATTGAAGAACCAAGAGATTCGAAGAACCAACATGCAGTTTAGAAGGACCAAGATTGAGCCTATGGAGCAAGATATTGGCAAGAGAAGGGCCTCCCTTGCCGGGCAGGCGAGCTCTGCGAGGGGCGAGGCCACCACCAGAAGCAAGCGACCGAGGCTCCCCGGTAGAGCCTCCCGGGGCTAGAGGGGGGCAGAACCACCCCACCAACCACTCAAGTACGACTCACGTCGTCAATCAGTGCAGTGTCAAGCCGTAGGTTAATTAAGTGGTAGCCATTCACCACATGGCAGCCATTTCCTACGGAGATGCCTACAAATGACACCCGTCCTACTGCGTGTCAAGAGAACAGGTGCAGAGCTAGCGAGATAGCCCGACATGCCTTGCCGGGAGCCCAGTGATGTGACACTAAGAGGCGCATTTAATGTACCCTGTTAGCTCGCAGAGTTAGGTATGATAGCACTATTTGCTATCATATCGGTGGATAATGACCACTTTGCCACTGTGGTGACCCATTAATCTATAAAAGGATGCCCATGGCACTCGTAGAGGGGTTAGAAGATTGGAAATTTGACAACCCCAAGCCACCACACGCGCGTAGTCGTTGCGCCCACGAGGCAAATCTTGCTGAGAAAAGTGTACTACGGACCACCACATTCATTATTCCATCAATCCACTAAAGCAAGAGTAGGGTCTTACGCCTCGCGGCGCCCCGAACCTGGGTAAATCACTTGTGTGCTCTCTGTCGTGCCGCTGTACGTTGGTCTGCTCTTGGTGCAACGCGCCGTCCCCCTCCCTGGTGCCAACAAGGGGCCACCCGGTCCCACAGGTGGCCGCGGAAATCCCGTGACCTCTCTGGTGCGCCAGGTAGGGGGAGTGCTTGCGCGAACATGAGAGCGTACGCCGCGCTTCATCTTCATCGACATCTTCATCCTCGGCAGCACCATCATCCATGGAACCCAAGAAGAATTCTGGCACCTCGGCCCACCCATCCACCTCAAAGGCTCCGCGGCCCATGGCCTCTAACGCCACGGGTGACACGGGGGCTTGCGAGGACGTGGACGCTGCTGGGGGCGTGGTTGGAGAAGGTGGCACCATTACCACCTCCCCCGCGGCCGACATAGGGGTCGGAGCTACCGGAGGAGAACAACATCAGCAGTGTCTCGATGGTCAAGCTCTTCAAGGTGCGGGTGAGGGGGTCACTCCGTCTGCGCCCCCTCCTCTCGCCGACAAGCACAGCTGCAGCAACGGTGCTCAGTCCGAGGCACCATTGCCCTCCGGTCGCCCCCTTCACAGGAGCGGCTTCCACGCATGTGCATCCTCCCGGACGAGCCAACCTGGATGCTGCGCTCGACGGAGCCGCAGATATTCAAGCACCACTGCCGCGCGACCCTGCTGCGGTGGTGGTCGCCCCACCGCAGAATGGGCGCGGTGCCGCCGCCCTCGCCGCCGCCACTGGCACTATCCGGAGCCAGGTGATGGCGCGGTCAACATCATCGACATCCAAGCCAAGCACAGCCACGGAGGCCATGGAGCGAGCTCAGTTATTGCTAAGGTTCCCGCCAGTAGCTGAGCAGATGGATGAGTGGTGTGCCACCGTCCAAAGCCTGCTTAGTTTCGCCGAAGCTGGAGGCTCACGATGAGCTTGCCCACCGCAACCTCCCCAAGCAACAGCCACCGCCTGCACCGCTAGCCATACAAAGGGGGCCGTCTCCATGGTTCAGTCCCCGCTAGGGCAGCCGGCGAGGGCGCATCAGAATCAAGACCCCGACGACATCTCGATGCCTCTTCTGACTCTCGAGCGTGTCGAGGCCAACATCGAACCCCGGAAGACATGCAACGGGGAGACGCGCGCGTTGTCGCTGAATGGCACCGCAATGATCCCTGCCAGACCGACGACTGCGACGGCCTCAACGTCGACGAGCCTGCGCTCGGTGTTGGCGGGTGCCTACCCTTCGAGGTTGGCTACCCTGTCTTTACACGAGAGCTGTGGCAAGTTCGTTGTCCATCCATTTGCACGTTCAAGCTAGAGATACATGAGAAGTACAATGGGAGGCTAAACCCGACATTGTTTCTGAGCATCTATACCATCGCTATTCAGGCTGCCGGGGGAAGAGATGAGAAGGTGTTCTCAAACTACTTCGCTTTGGCCCTAAAGTCCAATGTGAGGTCTTGGCTGATGCACCTGGCAGAGAACTCCATTTCGTCATGGGTAGACCTGTGCCACAAGTTCATCGGTGCCTTCACCAGTGGCCACCAAGAGCCCAGCGGGGCTAGCGACCTGCAGCTTCTCCAGCAGAAGGAAGGAGAAACCCTATGTAAGTATTTGCAAAGATTCGGTAAAGTTCATAGAAATATTCTAAATATCCAACCGGCAGCTGTTATAGCAGCTTTCCAGTCCAATGTGCGCAACCACCACATTCGTTCCAAAATGAACATGTGGTTGCCCAAGACTGTGAAAGAACTATATACAGTGGTGGATAAATGTGCCCTGATGGAAGAAGGAAGGAAATTGCTAGGAGAGGAAGATTGCATTAGTGTTGAATCAGAGGATGAGGATGAATCAACTAGTTAGAGGAAGGGCAAGAAGCGTAGTAAGAATCCAAGAGATATGGCAGTGACGACTGTAGATTGTTTGGGCACACCTAGTATCAGCTCGAAGGCCAAGGCTGAGGCCCCTGGCAAGGAAGATACCGCGTGCACTGCCTGTTTGGAAGCCGCTGCCGCAGAAAATGTTGGGAAACGTGATGGGCCGTACTGCAAGATCCACCGGACCAAAGGCCATGACCGAGGTAGTCCTAGACTATGGGGTCCTTGGGCATCCGGCCTGTTGGACATGGGCCGGATTATTGGGCCATGAAGATACAAGATAAGACTTTTTCCCGTGCCCGGATAGGACTCTCCTATGCGTGGATGGCAAGTCAGGCGGCCAGATGTACTATTTCCTTTCTATGTAACCAAGTTCGTATAAACCTAGTTGAGGGAGTCTTGGATTAGGGGGTGTCCGGATAGCCGGACTATAACCTTTGGCCGAACTCCTGGACTATGAAGATACAAGATTGAAGACTTCGTCCCATGTCCGGATGGGTTTCCTTGGCGTGGAAGGCAAGCTTGGCAATACGGATATGTAGATCTCCTCCCATTGTAACCGACTCTGTGTAACCGTAGCCCTCTCCAGTGTTTATATAAAGCGGAGGGTTTTAGTCCATAGAACGGACAACAATCATACCATAGGCTAGCTTCTAGAGTTTAGCCTCTTTGATCTCGTGGTAGATCTACTCTTGTACTACCCATATCATCAATATTAATCAAGCAGGAGTAGGGTTTTACCTCCATCGAGAGGGCCCGAACCTGGGTAAAAACATTGTGTCCCTTGTCTCTTGTTACCATCCGCCTAGACACACAGTTCAGGACCCCCTAGCCGAGATCGGCAGGTTTTGACACCGACATTGGTGCTTTCATTGAGAGTTCCTCTGTGTCGTCACCTTTAGGCCCGATGGCTCCTCCGATCATCAACAACGATGCGGTCCAGGGTGAGACCTTTCTCCCCGGACAGATCTTCATGTTCGGCGGCTTTGCACTGCGGGCTAATTCGCTTGGCCGTCAGGTCAGATTTGGAAGTTTGAAGTACACGTCTGACATCCGCGGAGACTTGATCTTTGACGGATCCGAGCCACAACCAAGCGCACCGCACTGTCACGATGGGCATGACTTAGCTCTACCGCCGAACAGTGCCCTGGAGGCCGCACCTGCAACAGCTCCGACCCTTAGCTCGGAGCCAACTATGCCGATCGAGGGCGGGTGGCTAGACACCGCCTCGGGGGCTACAGTCTCAACGGCGATCGAGCCAAACACCAGCTTTATCCTCTACGAAGCCCGTGACTCCAAGGTGCCGGACCCTGCTCCGGACTCCGAACCCTTTGCGCCCTTGCCAATCAAATCCGATTGGGCGCCGATTATGGAATTGACCGCCACAGATATCTTTCAGCACTCGCCCTTCGGCTACATTCTAAATTCACTAAGGTCTCTCTCTTTGTCAGGAGAGCCCTGGCCGGATTATGGCCAAAAGGATTGGGATGCGGACAACGAAGAAATTCGACGCCCACCCACCACCCACTTCGTAGCCACTATGGACGATTTAACCGACATGCTTGACTTCGACTCCGAAGACATCGACGGCATGGACGACGATGTAGGAGGCAAACATGAACCAGCACCCACAGGGCACTGGATAGCCACCCCATCCTACGATGTATACATGATGGACACACCCAAAGGAAACGACGAGGACGAACGGGAGGATGCAATGAAAGGTCGTTCCTACAAAAAGTAGTCAAAGTGGTGGCGTAAGCGCCGCTCCAAGCCCCGCCTCGACAGAGACAATGGTCATATAGACCTAGCCACAGAGCAGGGTGAGCCAGCGAACGATGAACATGGCATCGAGCAACCGTCCGAACAAGGCAACTTGGATAAACAAACCGCACAACCCGTCCCTGGCGAAGATAACAGTCTAGACGACCTCACGCCGGACAAGTTCCTGGAGCAGAAGAACCTCCACAAAAGGCTCGTCGCCACTACGCTTAGCCTGAAAAAGACGAAGCGGAAGCTCAAAACTGCGGAAGATGCAATCAAAATCATGTGGAGCAAAGTACTCAACACCGCAGACAAATACGGCGATAGTCGCCACACAAAAAGCTACCTGAAGCGAAAGCTCCTGCCTGAATTTGATGAGGAGGCTTTAGAAGCTCCGCAATCAACAAATAAGGAAGCCACCCGGTCGGATAAACGACCCCATGGCCAACATAGAGCGGCAAGAGGCGCCGCACACAAGCCAGCACGCGACCCACTCAAGGATTCGCATCAAAAAGATGGCCCATCCAGATCTATCTACGGGCCAAGAAAGCAAGCTTTAGTAAGCAATGCAACACAATAAACATCCGAACACTACGACACATTGGTGCTTTCATTGAGGGTGTGTCGTCGAAGTCAGGGTTGATGGCTCGCCTCGTGATCAAGAACAACATCACCGCCATGGAGCCCTAGCCTCAGGCCATACCCTTCGACTGGGTGACTTTATTATGACCGCCCGTTCGTCTGGTGAGCCGACGATGACTTCTTGGGTCATTGAAAATCGCCTCTGAATACTCCAGATAGATGGATCCAACGGAATTATCGTCCTTGAATGAACTCCTGGATCGCATCGCCACCTTGGGGGTCGCTATAGACTATGGTCGGATTGGGCTTCAACCTGATCAGAGAGAAATCAAATCTCCATCGATCACCCACTAGATAGCTGTAGTGGAGGAGCAGAAAAATAACTCTCCCTCTATACTAAGGACGAACTATGTCCATATTTCCGAGCTCGAAGAGCCGGATACCTGTCCACGGAACGACATGACTTGTCCTCCGAATTTGGAATCAGATGGTAGACCTGAAAAATCGGTCCATCTCCTGAAACCCGAATTATTCGGCTCAGAAATTCCTCAAACTCCGGATCCCAAATTGGGTCAGGGTTCGGACTTAAATCCACCCACCCACCCTGATATACGCGATCTCACATACCTACAGCAATAGTCTCAAGAAACAGTCCATCACTTTTCGGCCAGGTTATCACCTTTGGGTGAAGGAATCCTCAACGCTATCAACCGCCGTCGCGTATTAGACTTCGCCGACTTGGCAACCATAGTACAGAAGTACTGCGCAATGGAAAGCGCCTAGAAAACCCAGGCAGCTCGTTGGGAGCCGCCAGCTCCCACTCAACCTTTCGTCCGGGCAAAGAGGATGCACCCTCACGAGGCGCCCAACACAACAATAAAGAAATACAAACCCATTATGGGGCGTGGAACCGTTCTGGAAGGATGGCTCGATAGGCCATGCAAAATACACACAACATTGGATACCATACCTACCCATAGCCTTAGATCATGTTGGATACTCTAGCGAGTGGCCAAGAGTGGCGAGGATATCCTCACCAAACATACCTCAGAACAACTCCCCTCAGAACATGACGACCGCAGAGTATTGACAGTCTTCGGGACTTCCATTTCAAACAATCGGCGCAAGAGGGCACTCCGCGACCTCGCCGAAGTCTGTCAAATCACAATAATAAATCCTTGCAACAACACGGCCATAACTTTCAATGCAAGTGACGAACCAAAAGCCCGGTCAGTCCGAGCACCAGTGGCCTTGGTCCTCAATCCAATTGTGGATGGTTTTCGACTTACCAAAGTGCTCATAGACGGCGGCAATGGGTTAAACCTCATCTACGAGGATACACTCAGTAAAATGGACATAGACAGGAGCCGTATTGAGAAAAGTAGCACGACCTTCCGAGGAATTATTCCCAGCCGAGAGGCACGGTGTGTGGGAAAAATCACACTTGATGTGGTATTCAGCACGCCGGATAACTACCAATGCGAAGAAATAACCTTCCAAGTGGCCCCTTTCAACAGTGGATACCACACCCTATTGGGGCGAGACGTATTCACACGCTTTCTAGCCATGCCTCATTACGAGTATATGAAGCACAAAATGCCTGGAACCAACGGTATTATCACTCTCACAAGTGATCCGGATACAGCCCTCCGTGCTGAAAACAAAACAGCCTCCCTGTCCCTCGAGGCACACTCTGAGGCCCTTGTGGCCGAAGAGTTAAATGCGCTATGCTAAATGGTGGATAGGGGCGACATAATCCTCGACAAGCGCTCTAAAGCCACCTCCTTCAAACTTGCAGATGGAATACTAAAATTTCAAGTCCACCCGACAGACTTAAAGAAAAAAGCCTCCATCAGTGCACATCTGGACTCAACGGTGGACGCCGCACTACGAGCGTTCCTATGCGAGAATTGGGACATATTCTCCTGGCACCCTTCTGATATGCCAGGAATCCCATGCAGGTTGGCTGAGCACAGGCTGAAAATATTGAAGGGATACAAGCTAGTTAAGCAAACATTGTGGCACTTTTCCGAACCCAAACGACAAGCCATGGGGGAGGGGCTAGCCAAGCTAATCGAGGCCGGATTCATCAAAGAAATAAAACATCCGGACTGGCTAGCAAACCTAGTGATGGTGCCAAAGAAGGATAAATCCTAGAGTTTGTGCATCGATTTCAAAGACCTTAACAAAGCTTGCTCTAAGGATCCATTCCCACTCCTTCGCATCGATCAAATTATTGACGCCACTTCAGGACACGACTCACTGTGTTTCCTTGACGCATATTCCGGATACCATCAAATTAAAATGAAGGAATCCGACCAAGCCGCAACTCTCGGCGTTCTGGAAACGGGGGTCCCCAGACTTGCCTGTGTGGGGCCCACAGCGTGGCATTTCAAGCGGGCCCGTATGGACCATCTTCACGAACAAGCATTCAAGACCCTTGGGAGGGGCCAAGCCTCATGAGGCGGACGACACAAGACCTCCTCGAGAGCGACCTCAATAGGCTGGCTCGCGAGGGCGGGGAGATCAAGTCAAGGCAAACCTCGCGAGGTTAAAATGACTTGAGCCATGACGATCGAGACCAGGCGGGCGCCAGCGCGCAGTGTCCTTGTTTCCTCTTTGGTGCTAAGGAGGCAAGCGCAGGCGAGGAGTACCGGGGCGTCAAGCAAAGGTTTCCATATCGGTGCAATGAGACCAACACCAGCAGGACAGCAAGATGGAGGTCACCATGGATCCTAAGGCTACGTCACCACCAGAGCCTTTGCAGGCGAAGACTGCTTTTGTCAGGATGACTTGTACTAGTTCTCCCCTTTCAAATTGGCTGTTGTTGGCTCCCTTCCCGCTCAATATTTGGGGAGAGGACCAGTGCCTCTATAAATAGGATTAGCCACCACAGTAGGAGGCGGACTGAGCCTCAGCCATCTCATCTCGGACTAGATCCAGTCCATCCTCACACCCACCAAGCACAAGAACACCTCACCTCAGGAGGCTGTTCTACCCCTTGTATTGTTCATCCTTAGCTCGAGAGGCAATCCACCACACCACACTAGAGTTGGGTATTACACCACAAAGGTGGCCCGAACCAGTATAAATCTTGTGTCTCTTGTGTTGCGAGTTCGTCGAGATTGCCTTTGAAATCGTGGCAAGGTTGAGGGCTGAGTTGGTAGGGAGAAACCTTCGCGTGCACCCCACTGTTCGAACCTTGAGGGTTTTGCCGGAAACCCGAGATCCGATATTTGGCGCACCAGGTAGGGGTGCACCGAAGTTTTCCTTCCATCAATTCGCGCTACACCATATTCATGCCCATTCTTCATGGCTAGCACCGCCCTTCCGGCTGGATCTACGGGTGCCCATAGTGACGCTTGGGGGCTCCTAGCACTTGCTCCCGCCTTGCGGCAGGTACAGTGGCCACCCAAGTTCAAGGCGGAGATGCTGCCGTGCTACGACGTCGCGGCGGACCCGTCGGCTTTCTAGCTGGCGTATGAGGAGGTCGTCCTTAAGGCCGGGGGCGACGACAAGGTCATGGCCAACTGGCTTCCCATGGCCCTCACTGGCGCACCACGTGCCTGGCTGCTCAACCTCCCCGGATCCACGGTGGCATCTTGGGAGGCGCTGCACGGCCTCTTCGCTGCGCGCTACGCGGCACCGGTGCACCACGCGGTTGCGGCCCTCCTCGCGGGCTTGCAAGCACCAGTCTCGGATCGTCACGTCAAGCCGTTCTTTCGCCAGATCGGCGCCACTTCCAAGCGCCCGGGGGCTCCACTGGGCTGGGCCGTGCCCGAGGCCGACCTCACCTTCGACTCAGGGGATCATCCCGTCTTCACCGTCGGCTCGGATGCGCTCCCAATGCTTTGCACGCCCACCATCTGCAACGTGTCTGTCACCAAGATGCTCATCGACGGTGGCGCCGACCTCAACGTGCTCTCCGTCGGGGCCTTCAGCCTTCTTCACGTACCGCTCGAGCGGCTCCGCCCTAGCAAGCCTTTCTCAGGGGTTGGTGGAGGCTCCACCCACTCCCTGGGGCGGATCCGCTTCCCGGTGACCTTCGGCACACGCGACAACTACCGCACAGAGTTGGTCGACTTCGACATCGCCCCCATCGAATTCCTGTACAACTCCATCCTCGGGTACCCGACCCTGGCTCAGTTCATGGCGGCGACCCATCTGGCCTACAACCTCATGAAGATGCCCGGGAGCAAGGGTGTCCTCATAGTAGTTGGGGACACCAAGGAAGCCTTGATGACGCTCAAGCTCGCCCTCAAGACCACCGCGACAGCGCAGCCCGCCAACGCAGATACCTCCAAGGCCAAGGGACCCACACCAACCAAGAAGAAGCAGTTTTTCACTCAAGACAAGGCAGAAACCAAGGAAGTGCCAGTTGAGGAGGACAGGTTCTCGGGGGCAACCTTTACCATAGGCGCCAACCTCAAGCCTGATCAGGGGGAGGCGCTGGTGAAGTTCTTGCGCGCAAACAAGGAAGTGTTTGCTTGGGATCCTGATCAGCTGGTAGGGGTCCCAAGAGGGGTGATAGAGCACCACCTGAAGGTGTGCCCAACGTACGCCCCGTAAAGCAGAGGGTGAGGTGGCAGTCCACGGAGAAGCAAGGTTTCATTATCCAAGAGACCCGCAAGTTGGAGGCTGCAGGTTTCATTCGCGAGGTTCTTTACCCCGAGTGGCTAGCAAACCCCGTTGTCGTGCCCAAGAAAGTCGGGAAGGAGCGAATGTGCGTTGACTTCACCAATCTCAACAAGGCCTGCCCTCAAGATCCGTTCCCTCTTCCACGCATTGACTAGATCGTCGAGTCCACTGCCAAGTGCGACTTGCTGTGCTTCCTGGATGCGTTCTCAGGATATCACCAGATTAAGATGGCAGTAGAAGATGTGGAGAAGACAGCCTTCCTGACCCCCGTGTGGGGTGTACTGCTACACTTGCATGCCTGTCGGGTTGTGCAATGCAGGCGCAACCTTCAAGCAGCTCATGCACATCGCCTTGGGTCGGCAGCTCAGGAGAAACGCTGAAGCCTACGTCGAAGACATCATGGTGAAGTCTTGGGAGGCGAGGACCTTGATCCAAGACCTGGAGGAGACCTTTGAAAGCCTCTGGCAGGTGGACTTGTGACTCAGCCTAGAGAAGTGCGTGTTTGGCGTCCCTTCTGGTAAGCTGCTGGGCTTCCTTGTGTCCCACGGGGGGATCGAGGCCAACCTAGAGAAGGTTAGGGCCATTGAAGACATGAGTCCACCACAGACCCTCAAGGAAATGAAGAAGCTTGCTGGACAGGTGACTGCATTGGGACGCTTCATTTCTAAGATGGGAGAGCGCGCCCTAGCCTTCTTCAAGCTGATGAAGAAGAAGGGCCCATTCGAGTGGATCAGGAGCCCCAACTCCGCCGGGACGACGCCCCCGAACCCGCAAAGGCCCCGACAAGCAATCAAGCATTGGGGGCTCCACCACCTCAGGAGGCACCCCAACTCTCGAAAGGCGCAAGCCTCATTAGCGCACCTGCCCTCGTCGAGCACCCGGTATACTTCGTCAGCACGGTGTTGCGGGATGCAAGAGCACGGTACCCCATGCCTCACAAGCTCCTACTCGCGCTCCTGGTGGCCTCACGTAAGTTGCGATACTACTTTCAAGGCCACCCCATCAAGGTTGTCTCGGCCTACCGACAAGAGAGGGTGCTCAGGAGACCCAACTCCGCCGGGAGGGTCGCTGAGTGGAACATCAAGCTGCAGGCATTCTAGTTGGAGTTCAGCACCACCAGAGTCATCAAGGGAGCCGCCCTCACCGATTCGTGGTAGAATGGACGGACGCCCCGGTGCTAGAAATAGGAGAGGATCGGCCCTCTTGCTGGGAAGTGAGGTGCCCGACGGCTGGGTCATATATTTCGATGGTGCCTTCGCGCGACAAGGGGGGCTGGAGCGGTGCTCATCTCGTCCACTCAGGACAAGCTCTACTATGTCGTACAGCTCTGCTTCCAGTAGGGCGAGAAGTTATCCAACAACATTGCAGAGTACGAAGGCCTCATAGCCGTCCTGAAGGCTGCGAAGACACTGGGGGTGAAACGTCTCACCATCAGGGGCAACTCGCGCCTCCTCGTCAACTTCTCCAACAAGGTATACGAGCCAAAGAACGAACACATGGAGGCATACCTCGCAGAAGTGCGCAAGATGGAGAAGTAGTTCCTGGGCTTGGAGTTGCAGCACGTGCCCCGGGGAACCAACAAGGAAGCTGAAGGCATCGCCAGAAGGGCATCCAAGCGACAGCCCCAAGAGCCTGGCGTCTTCGAGGAGCGGCTCTTCAAGCCATTGGCAACACCACCGCGTTCAAGGATAGCGCAGCCTCAGGAGGAGCTCCCGCAGCCGCCTGCCACGAGAGCCCCAGCCTGTGGCCCGACTTCGGGAGCATGTCTACTCTTGGCGCTCGAGCCCCAGTAGGGATGCTGGACCAAGGAATTCAGGGAATACCTGATGCAAGGGATGCAACCGGAGAAGGAGGAGGACGCGGAGCGTGTGACCCGGCAAGCCACAGCATACTGCATCCAGGACGGTGAGTTATATAGGAAGCAGCCAAATGATGTTTCACTATGTTGCATCTCTAGGGAACAGGGGAAAGAGCTGCTAGCCGACGTACACAGCGGGGACTGCGGGCACCACTCATCGTCATGAACCCTCGTCGGCAAGGCATTCCGCAGCGGATTCTACTGGCCTACGGCGCTCAACGACGCAGCTGAGCTGGTGAGATCCTGCGAGGCCTGCCAATTCCACGCCAAGCAAATCCATCAGCCAGCTCAGGGCCTCCAGACCATTCCACTCTCGTGGCCGTTCGCAGTCTGGGGACTAGAGATATTGGGCCCATTCCATCGAGCGCCTGGGGGCTACCGATACCTCTATGTTGCCATGGACAAGTCCACCAAGTGGGCGGAGGTGGAAGCCGTCTGCACCATCCCAGCTGACTCTGAGGTCAAGTTCATCAAGGGCCTCGTGAGCCGTTTTGGGGTTCCCAACCGCATCATCACCGATAATGGCACATAGTTCACCAGTAATCTCTTCAAAACGTACTGCACTAACCTTGGAATGCAGATTTGCTATGCTTCAATGGCGCACCCGCGGAGCAATGGCCAAGCTGAACGCGCCAATGCGGACGTCCTGAGAGGCCTCAAGACCAGGACCTTAAAGAAGAAGCTCAAAGCTTGCGGCAGGGGCTGGCACGACGAGCTGTAGTATGTGATGTGGTCCATCTGCACCACCTCCACCAAGCCCACGGGCAAGACCCCGTTCTTCCTCGTCTACGGAGCAGAAGCAGTCCTCCCTCACGAGGTCAAGCATCGCTCTGCACGGGTCCTGGCGTTTGATGAGACGCAGAGGGACGCCACGCGGGGGATGGACCTCGTGCTGGGGGAGGAACACCGTCGCGAAGCTGCACTACGGGCGGCAAGATACCAGCAGGAGCTGCGGCGGTACCACTGTCGCAGCGTCCACTCCAAGACGCTCGAGGTGGGTGACCTCGTCCTGAGGCGGGTCCTCTCCAGGGAAGGGCTGCATAAGCTCTCACCCATGTGGGAGGTCTCGTTCAAGGCCGTCCATATCTGCAGGCCTAGCGCCGCGCGCCTAGAGACACAGGACGGGGTTCCCATCCAAAACGCCTGGAACATTCAGCATCTCCGGAAGTTCTACCCATGAAGAAAGGCCCAGCGCCTGTGAAGAAGGCCCAGTGCCTGTGCAGGTCTCCGCTCGTGACACTCTCACATAATATTGAGTGGGGCTGTACACGCCCCGGAGTCTCAGGAGTGCCACCCTCAGGCCTCGGGGGCTCCCTCCCACGTCCTAGTGGCAGCACTTAGCTCCGCGCTGGTGAGAAGACATGGAGACTAGACTAGGTGCCGGACGCGGGTTTTCATTTGCTTTCCGTAGTTGGCTCGCCCTCTTTTAATTGAAGTTTGCTTCTGGTGTTCTTCATTGATTTGGTTCCGTCGCCTTCTGCCTCAGTTTCCGTCTTCAGTTTAGCCTGTACTCTCTCTCACATTCATCGTGAGGGGGCTAGACGGGTGCCTTCGTGAGCATTTTTTCTTTTCAGCCTTTCGTCCGCTTTTCGGAGGCACCCTCGTTCGAGCCGACAAGCTGGCGCACCTCTCCTAATCTGTGCCCCTCGGGTACCGCGATACGAAGCGCTGGGTCAAGGCCAGCGGCGCCTGTGACCAAGGCTCGGGTGAACGATAAGCCTCTTAACGAACTTTTTGCAGGCCAAGGAGGCCTCAACAGGCACCGGGAAGCAAGCGCCTCGTGAGGATGAGACTACTCTGAGCAAGTCAAGCTAAGTTATCTCCACATAAAACGACGATGTTGCGACACAACACAGGAACAATAAACATAGCATAATACTTGAGAAATCACAGTTTGTTGCACGCCCTTTGGGGGACCATATTGGCTTCTTCTTAATACAGAAAGGAAAGGAAGAACGAAATAAAAGCGACGTGTGCCCCTACAGCGGTCCACGAGGGCGGGCTCTTGGCGCCATCCCGAGCTCAGCCAGACCCCTCCTTGCGCTCACGGAGGTGCGGTGACGAGACAACCCACTGCCGCCTTCTAAGCGGGCGCAACGGCCTGGCGGCTGGTCGTAACCACCGCTTGTAGAGCTGTCCCCGGTGGAAGAGCCGACATAGCTGGACGAGACGTGGTTAGCACCAAGGGAGGGTTCGCCCTCATCCTCATCACGGCCATCGACAAGGCCTCACACCTCCTCGCCGTTGCTGTCCTCGGGGCAGCACCCGACGTGGCGACCATCTTCCCCAAACACCCTCACGTAGAGGGTCGTGTCACCGTCATACTTGAAATGGAGCGTGCACCGCGACGGAGACCAGTCACGGACCATGGCTATGTTGCCCGCGACGGAGACCTCAACCGCGACTCAGGAAGCCCTGCTGTAGCAGCCGTCCGCCTGTAGCCAGAGCCCGCCTGGACCTGAGGCCGGTAGCTCGTTGGCAAAGAAGCGCGGGAGCTGAAGCCAGTTGCGGGTCAGGTTCTCCGACCAGACAACGATCTCCGGCAGCACCTCCGGAGAGTGGAAGCGTGGCCGGGGAGGCCGCGCGACCATGTCACGTCTCCCTTCATCAACAGGACTTCCACGACAGGAGCGCCCCCTGCTGATAGAGGCGGAGGTGTCCCGTCTTTCGATGAGATGATGGATATCGCTTTGGTGGAAGTCGACTTTGACGATCCGACTACGAACGTGCGAGGACGTCGCGCCTTAGCAATCGCTAAACCAAGTCCGAGAGGTTATTGACCACGCCGGAGCACGATCAACCTGACCACGACGGTCTGTTTCCTGCGAGCAAACGAAGAACAAGCAAGAAACTAAGATTGCAATCTGGATATTGCGAATATAAGATGAAAGCTTTATTGATCAAGGTGGGGTTCTGTGACGCCTTTGTTTGGTCGTTGAACACAAACGAAGTACGCGAAGTTGCAGCTATGGCGAACTTTTAATCTAAACAAAACCCCCAAAGTCTAAACGATGCCCTAAGGGCTGTATATATGGAGGAAGAGGGGGGGAATTTCGTGGCCCTTGGTGGAGGGGTCCGAAATCAACCCTATCTCTTGTTTCCCCACACATACGGACTCTAAAAATAGCCTATACTTATGTATTTCGAAATTACATGGGCCTGGCCCAATAATAAGGTGACGCAGCACCTAAAATAGCCTTGGGACGAAATTTATGAAGTGGCATCTTGTATATTTCGTCCAAGGCTTCATGCACCCATTATGGTGGCTTCAAAGTCCTAAAATCATCACTTGTAACTCCGTTCTTGTTTCCCTTGCGCATGCCATCATCTCCATGCTTGTTCTTGCTCCAATGTTCATCCTTCTCCAAGCTAGGCCCTTCATTTGTAACCAAAACAAATGTATCCAATTTAGGCAGCATCATATTCTCATGAACATTAGAATCATTACCACGAAACGAAAGTACCTGGTAATTTAGTTGGCGTGCACGAGCTCTAGTAATTGGTCCAGTATGTATAGCAGCAGGGGCTGTGGGTGTAACAATTGTATTGATGTCCTCATCATCCTCCCCTTCTTGAAATGAAGTCGTCCTCGACGGAAGTTCATCTTCCTCACCCAAATAAGGCTTCAAATCTGCAATGTTAAAAGTGGGACTAACCCCAAAATCTGCAGGCAGCTCAAGTTTATATGCATTATCATTTATTTTCTCTAACACCTTAAAGGGACCATCAGCACGTGGCATTAACTTTGATTTGCGCAAATCAGGAAATCTATCCTTACGCAAATGTAACCAAACAAGATCTCCAGGTGCAAACACAACATGTTTTCTACCCTTATCTCCAGCAAGTTTATATTTAGCATTCATGCGCTCAATGTTTTCCTTAGTTAACTCATGCATTCTTAAAAGTAATTCAGCACGTTGTTTAGCATCAAAATTAACCTTCTCCGAAGATGGAAGAGGCAACAAATCAATAGGTGCACGAGGTAGGAAACCATACACAACTTCAAAAGGGCACATCTTAGTAGTAGAATGCAATGAACGATTATAAGCAAATTCAATATGAGGCAAGCATTCCTCCCACATTTTCTTATTATTCTTCAAAACAGCCCTAAGCATAGTAGACAACATTCTATTGACTACTTCAGTTTGTCCATCAGTTTGGGGGTGACAAGTAGTACTAAAAAGCAGTTTAGTCCCCAACTTAGCCCATAAACATCTCCAAAAGTGGCTAAGAAATTTAGTATCACGATCTGAAACAATAGTATTTGGCACACCATGCAAGCGAATAATTTCACGAAAGAACAAATCAGCAACATTAACAGCATCATCGCTTTTATGACATGGTATAAAGTGTGCCATTTTCGAGAATCTATCCACGACAACAAATATGCTATCCCTCCCCTGCTTTGTTCGAGGTAAACCTAAAACAAAGTCCATAGATATATCCTCCCAAGGAACACTAGGTACAGGCAAAGGCATATATAAACCATGAGGATTGAGTCGTGACTTAGCTTTTTGACATGTAGTGCAGCGAGCAATAAAACGCTCAACATCCCGTCTCATCTTTGGCCAAAAGAAATGTGTAGCAAGTACGTCCTCCGTCTTCTTCATGCCAAAGTGTCCCATTAATCCTCCTCCATGCGCCTCCTGCAACAACAAAAGACGAACGGAGCTAGCTGGAATGCATAGCTTGTTAGCACGAAACACAAATCCATCGTTAATAACAAACTTGTTCCACATTCTTCCTTCTTTACAATTCTGCATTACATCTTTAAAATCAGCATCATGCACATATTGATCTTTGATGGTCTCCAAACCAAATATTTTGAAGTCAAGTTGTGAAAGCATAGTATAGCGACGAGACAATGCATCAGCAATAACATTTTCTTTTCCCTTCTTGTGTTTAATGACATAAGGGAAAGTCTCAATGAATTCAACCCATTTAGCATGTCTACGATTCAGTTTAGCTTGACTTTTAATATGTTTCAAAGATTCATGATCAGAATGTATAACAAATTCTTTGGGCCATAAATAATGTTGCCATGTTTCTAAAGTCCGAACAAGAGCATATAATTCTTTATCATAAGTAGAATAGTTCAGACTAGGCCCACTCAATTTTTCAGAAAAGTATGCAACAGGTTTGCCATCTTGTAATAACACACCTCCTAATCCAATTCCACTAGCATCACATTCAAGCTCAAAAGTCTTATTAAAATCAGGAAGTTGGAGTAAAGGAGCATGTGTCAACTTATCTTTCAATACCGTGAAGGCTTCTTCCTGTGCGGTACCCCAAAGAAAAGGCACATCTTTCTTTGTAAGCTTATTGAGAGGTGCAGCAATGGTGCTGAAATCTCTCACAAAACGCCTATAGAATCCAGCGAGGCCAAGAAAACTCCTGATAGAGGCAAAGGTGTCCCGTCTTTCGATGAGATGGTGGATTTCGCTTTGGTGGAAGTCGACTTTGACGATCCGACTACGAACGTGCGAGGACGTCGCGCCTTAGCAATCGCTAAACCAACTCCGAGAGGTTATTGACCACGCCGGAGCACGATCAACCTGACCACGAAGGTCTGTTTCCTGCGAGCAAACGAAGAACAAGCAAGAAACTAAGATTGCAATCTGGATATTGCGAATATAAGATGAAAGCTTTATTGATCAAGGTGGGGTTCTGTGACGCCTTTGTCTGGTCGTTGAACACAAACGAAGTACGCGAAGTTGCAGCTATGGCGAACTTTTAATCTAAACAAAACCCAAAGTCTAAACGATGCCCTAAGGGCTGTATATATGGAGGAAGAGGGGGGGAATTTCGTGGCCCTTGGTGGAGGGGTCCGAAATCAACCCTATCTCTTGTTTCCCCACACATACGGACTCTAAAAATAGCCTATACTTATGTATTTCGAAATTACATGGGCCTGGCCCAATAATAAGGTGACGCAGCACCTAAAATAGCCTCGGGACGAAATTTATGAAGTGGCATCTTGTATATTTCGTCCAAGGCTTCATGCACCCATTATGGTGGCTTCAAAGTCCCGAAATCATCACCTGTAACTCCGTTCTTGTTTCCCTTGCGCATGCCATCATCTCCATGCTTGTTCTTGCTCCAATGTTCATCCTTCTCCAAGCTAGGCCCTTCATTTGTAAGCAAAACAAATGTATCCAATTTAGGCAGCATCATATTCTCATGAACATTAGAATCATTACCAAGAAACGAAAGTACCTGGTAATTTAGTTGGCGTGCACGAGCTCTAGTAATTGGTCCAGTATGTATAGCAGCAGGGGCTGTGGGTGTAACAATTGTATTGATGTCCTCATCATCCTCCCCTTCTTGAAATGAAGTCGTCCTCGACGGAAGTTCATCTTCCTCACCCAAATAAGGCTTCAAATCTGCAATGTTAAAAGTGGGACTAACCCCAAAATCTGCAGGCAGCTCAAGTTTATATGCATTATCATTTATTTTCTCTAACACTTTAAAGGGACCATCAGCACGTGGCATTAACTTTGATTTGCGCAAATCAGGAACTCTATCCTTACGCAAATGTAACCAAACAAGATCTCCAGGTGCAAACACAACATGTTTTCTACCCTTATCTCCAACAAGTTTATATTTAGCATTCATGCGCTCAATGTTTTCCTTAGTTAACTCATGCATTTTTAAAATCAATTCAGCACGTTGTTTAGCATCAAAATTAACCTTCTCCGAAGATGGAAGAGGCAACAAATCAATAGGTGCATGAGGTAGGAAACCATACACAACTTCAAAAGGGCACATCTTAGTAGTAGAATGCAATGAACGATTATAAGCAAATTCAATATGAGGCAAGCATTCCTCCCACATTTTCTTATTATTCTTCAAAACAGCCCTAAGCATAGTAGACAACGTTCTATTGACTACTTCAGTTTGTCCATCAGTTTGGGGGTGACAAGTAGTACTAAAAAGCAGTTTAGTCCCCAACTTAGCCCATAAACATCTCCAAGAGTGGCTAAGAAATTTAGTATCATGATCTGAAACAATAGTATTTGGCACACCATGCAAGCGAATAATTTCACGAAAGAACAAATCAGCAACATTAACAGCATCATCGCTTTTATGACATGGTATAAAGTGTGCCATTTTCGAGAATCTATCCACGACAACAAATATGCTATCCCTCCCCTTCTTTGTTCGAGGTAAACCTAAAACAAAGTCCATAGATATATCCTCCCAAGGAACACTAGGTACAGGCAAAGGCATATATAAACCATGAGGATTGAGTCGTGACTTAGCTTTTTGACATGTAGTGCAGCGAGCAATAAAACGCTCAACATCCCGTCTCATCTTTGGCCAAAAGAAATGTGTAGAAAGTACGTCCTCCGTCTTCTTCACGCCAAAGTGTCCCATTAATCCTCCTCCATGCGCCTCCTGCAACAACAAAAGACGAACGGAGCTAGATGGAATGCATAGCTTGTTAGCACGAAACACAAATCCATCGTTAACAACAAAATTGTTCCACATTCTTCCTTCTTTACAATTCTGCATTACATCTTTAAAATCAGCATCATGCACATATTGATCTTTGATGGTCTCCAAACCAAATATTTTGAAGTCAAGTTGTGAAAGCATAGTATAGCGACGAGACAATGCATTAGCAATAACATTTTCTTTTCCCTTCTTGTGTTTAATGACATAAGGGAAAGTCTCAATGAATTCAACCCATTTAGCATGTCTACGATTCAGTTTAGCTTGACTTTTAATATGTTCCAAAGATTCATGATCAGAATGTATAACAAATTCTTTGGGCCATAAATAATGTTGCCATGTTTCTAAAGTCCGAACAAGAGCATATAATTCTTTATCATAAGTAGAATAATTCAGACTAGGCCCACTCAATTTTTCAGAAAAGTATGCAACAGGTTTGCCATCTTGTAATAACACACCTCCTAATCCAATTCCACTAGCATCACATTCAAGCTCAAAAGTCTTATTAAAATCAGGAAGTTGGAGTAAAGGAGCATGTGTCAACTTATCTTTCAATACCGTGAAGGCTTCTTCCTATGCAGTACCCCAAAGAAAAGGCACATCTTTCTTTGTAAGCTCAATGAGAGGTGCAGCAATGGTGCTGAAATCTCTCACAAAACGCCTATAGAATCCAGCGAGGCCAAGAAAACTCCTCACTTGGGTGACCGTTTTGGGCTGCGGCCAACTCTCAATAGCTTCAATCTTGGCTTTATCAACTTCAATTCCCTGTGGAGTAACAACATAGCCAAGAAAAGATACTCGGTCGGTGCAAAAGGTGCACTTCCCAAGGTTACCAAACAAACGTGCATCACATAGAGCAATAAAAACAGCACGTAAATGTTCCAAATGTTCTTCCAAAGATCTGCTATAAATCAATATGTTATCAAAGTAAACTACCACAAATCGTCCAATGAAAGCACGTAAAACTTCGTTCATTAATCTCATGAAAGTACTAGGTGCATTAGTTAACCCAAAAGGCATGACTAACCACTCATATAATCCAAACTTAGTTTTAAATGCTGTTTTCCATTCATCTCCCAATTTCATACGAATTTGATGGTAGCCACTACGCAAATCAACTTTGGAGAATATTGTAGAGCCACTCAATTCATCAAGCATATCATCTAGCCTAGGAATAGGATGACGATAACGAATAGTAATATTATTAATGCCTCTACAATCAACACACATACGTGATGTACCATCCTTTTTCGGCACTAGAATAATAGGAACAGCACAAGGACTAAGGGATTCGCGTATATAACCTTTGTCGAGAAGCTCTTGTACTTGACGCATAATCTCCTTCGTCTCCTCTGGATTGGTACGGTATGGTGCATGGTTTGGCAGTGAAGCACCGGGAATGAAGTCAATCTGATGCTCAATCCCTCGAATAGGCGGTAATCCCGGTGGCACGTCTTGTGGAAAAACGTCAGCGAACTCCTGCAAAATGTTAGTGACAGCAGGAGGCAAAGAGGAAGGCACGTCCTCAAATGAAAATAATGCCTCTTTGCACACAAAAGCATAGCAAACAGATTTGCTGAAATCTAGCTCATCAATATCAGATTTGGTGGCAAATAAACATGCACTTTTCAATTTAATTTCAGAAGCAACACTAGATGGTTTATTATTAGGCTTCATTTGTTGCTCAAATTCTTTTGCCACTATCTGATTTTCACTCTTATTCTTCTCCTGTTGTGCTTTATTAGCTCTATTAATATCATCTTTCAAAATGGAATCAGGAGTCATAGGAAGCAAAGTAATATTTTTATCCTTATGAACAAGAGTATAGTGATTGTTTCTACCATGGTGTACAGAATTTTTATCAAATTGCCATGGTCTACCAAGTAATAAGGAACATGCTTGCATAGGTACCACATCACAATCAACATAATCAGCATATGTAGAGATACTAAAATGCACACAAACAGTACGTGTTACCTTAACCTTGCCGCTGTTGTTGAACCATTGGATGTAGTAAGGATGTGGATGTGGTCTTGTGGTGAGAGAAAGCTTCTCCACCATCTCCATGCTAGCCAAGTTGTTGCAGCTCCCTCCGTCTATTATGACGCGCACAGAACGTTCCTTCACAACTCCCTTGGTATGGAACAAATTGTGCCTCTGATTTTGCTCAGCTTGTGTGACCTGCACACTCAAAACACGTTGAGCAACTAAACATTCATACCTGTCAGCGTCTTCAGGAGCCATGTATTGCGTCTCATGATCTAGTCTAGGAAAAACTGGAAATTCTCACCGAGCAACCTGAAAACTGATACCACTTGATAGAGGCAAAGGTGTCCCGTCTTTCGATGAGATGATGGATATCGCTTTGGTGGAAGTCGACTTTGACGATCCGACTACGAACGTGCAAGGACGTCGCGCCTTAGCAATCGCTAAACCAACTCCGAGAGGTTATTGACCACGCCGGAGCACGATCAACCTGACCACGAGGGTCTGTTTCCTGCGAGCAAACGAAGAACAAGCAAGAAACTAAGATTGCAATCTGGATATTGCGAATATAAGATGAAAGCTTTATTGATCAAGGTGGGGTTCTGTGACGCCTTTGTCTGGTCGTTGAACACAAACGAAGTACGCGAAGTTGCAGCTATGGCGAACTTTTAATCTAAACAAAACCCAAAGTCTAAACGATGCCCTAAGGGCTATATATATGGAGGAAGAGGGGGGAATTTCGTGGCCCTTGGTGGAGGGGTCCGAAATCAACCCTATCTCTTGTTTCCCCTAGCATCACATTCAAGCTCAAAAGTCTTATTAAAATCAGGAAGTTGGAGTAAAGGAGCATGTGTCAACTTATCTTTCAATACCGAGAAGGCTTCTTCCTGTGCGGTACCCCAAAGAAAAGGCACATCTTTCTTTGTAAGCTCATTGAGAGGTGCAGCAATGGTGCTGAAATCTATGACAAAATGCCTATAGAGTCCAGCGAGGCCAAGAAAACTCCTCACTTGTGTGACCGTTTTGGGTTGCGGCCAACTCTCAATAGCTTCAATCTTGGCTTTATCAACTTCAATTCCCTGTGGAGTAACAACATAGCCAAGAAAAGATACTCGGTCGGTGCAAAAGGTGCACTTCCCAAGGTTACCAAACAAACGTGCATCACGTAGAGCAATAAAAACAGCACGTAAATGTTCCAAATGTTCCTCCAAAGATCTGCTATAAATCAATATGTCATCAAAGTAAACTACCACAAATCGTCCAATGAAAGCACGTAAAACTTCGTTCATTAATCTCATGAAAGTACTAGGTGCATTAGTTAACACAAAAGGCATGACTAACCACTCATATAATCCAAACTTAGTTTTAAATGCTGTTTTCCATTCATCTCCCAATTTCATACGAATTTGATGGTAGCCACTACGCAAATCAACTTTGGAGAATATTGTAGAGCCACTCAATTCATCAAGCATATCATCTAGCCTAGGAATAGGATGACGATAACGAATAGTAATATTATTAATGCCTCTACAATCAACACACATACGTGATGTACCATCCTTTTTCGGCACTAGAATAATAGGAACAGCACAAGGACTAAGGGATTCACGTATATAACCTTTGTCGAGAAGCTCTTGTACTTGATGCATAATCTCCTTCGTCTCCTCTGGATTGGTACGGTATGGTGCACGGTTTGGCAGTGAAGCACCGGGAATTAAGTCAATCTGATGCTCAATCCCTCGAATAGGCGGTAATCCCGGTGGCACGTCTTGTGGAAAAACGTCAGCGAACTCCTGCAAAATGTTAGTGACAGCAGGAGGCAAAGAGGAAGGCACGTCCTCGAATGAAAATAATGCCTCTTTGCACACAAAAGCATAGCAAACAGATTTGCTGAAATCTAGCTCATCAATATCAGATTTGGTGGCAAATAAACATGCACTTTTCAATTTAATTTCAGAAGCAACACTAGATGGTTTATTATTAGGCTTCATTTGTTGCTCAAATTCTTTTGCCACAATCTGATTTTCAGTCTTATTCTTCTCCTGTTGTGCTTTATTAGCTCTATTAATATCATCTTTCAAAATGGAATCAGGAGTCATAGGAAGCAAAGTAATATTTTTATCCTTATGAACAAGAGTATAGTGATTGTTTCTACCATGGTGTACAGAATTTTTATCAAATTGCCATGGTCTACCAAGTAATAAGGAACATGCTTGCATAGGTACCACATCACAATCAACATAATCAGCATATGTAGAGATACTAAAATGCACACGAACAGTACGTGTTACCTTAACCTTGCCGCTGTTGTTGAACCATTGGATGTAGTAAGGATGTGGATGTGGTCTTGTGGTGAGAGAAAGCTTCTCCACCATCTCCATGCTAGCCAAGTTGTTGCAGCTCCCTCCGTCTATTATGACGCACACAGAACGTTCCTTCACAACTCCCTTGGTATGGAACAAATTGTGCCTCTGATTTTGCTCAGCTTGTGTGACCTGCACACTCAAAACACGTTGAGCAACTAAACATTCATACCTGTCTGCGTCTTCAGGAGCCATGTATTGCGTCTCATGATCAGAATCATCTCCACCATGTTCTTCACGTGTAATAAGAGCCAATGTCTCCTCATCATAGTCACTCGCGGACTCATATCCACCATCCGCGGTAGCAATCATCACACGCGGAGATTTGCATTCCCTCGCATAATGACCTCCTCCCTTACAACGACGACAAATAATATCACTTTGTGTGCCCTGTTGATGCCATGGAAGAAGAAGAACGCTGTGCAAGCCCCGCAGGTGCGCTCTTGGCAGATAATGGTGGTTGTTCCTGTTTTCTTGTATCACGGCTGTAGGAGGCACCTGATTGAGGTGCTGGAGCAGTTGAAGTAGAAGATGCACGCGGCGTCCATGAGGAAGATCGGCCTGCAGAAAAGTTAGTTCGCGCCAATGCTTGTCGATCCTGCACTTCACGTTCAGCTTTACAAGCAAGATGGAATAAACGAGTGATATTAGTATACTCCTTATAGTCTAGAATGGTCTGAATCTCTCTATTTAATCCACCCAGAAAACGTGCAAGCATAGCTTCATTCTCCTCAACAATACCACATCGAATCATGCCAGTTTGTAATTCCTGATAATATTCTTCTACAGAATTTTTTCCTTGTCTTAAATGCTGCAATTTTTGAAGCAATTCACGTTGATAATATGGTGGAACCCAACGCGTACGCATAGCAGTTTTCAAAGCAGCCCAAGTAGTTGGAATAGGATATAATCTACAATGTTCAGACCACCATACACATGCAAAACTAGTGAAAGCACAAACAGCAGCAGCAACTCGTCTCTCCTCAGGATATTGTAAACATGTAAATCGTTGTTCAGTTTCTAACTCCCAAGTAAGATATATATCAGGAACATATCTACCCTCAAATGGTGGAATATTCAATTTCAGTTTAGGAATATGGACATCATCTCGTACCTGAGGTGGTGGTGCAGGCCTACCATTACGAATATATACCTGAGGTCGACCTGCTGGTGGTGGTGCTGGTGGCTGCTCGTAGATCTGATTTTGATCAACCTCATCCTCATAATCGCTCGCATACTCATCACCCTCCTGGGTACCAGCAGGAGCAGTAGCAGGAGCCAAAGAAGCACCAACAGCAGTAACAGCGGCACCAGAATTTTGTCCTAGCTCAATAGGAACATGCTGTGCTCGTCCATACTGATTCGGAAGGGGGCGTAGTTGTTGTTGTTGCAGAGGTGCGACAGGTGCAGCCGGTGGTGGAAGACGCGCAAGCAGTTCATTAAATCTGTTATCGAGCTTTGTTTCGAACGTCTTCTCAAGGCCAGTGATCTTCTCCATGGCCTCTTCAAAATTGCTCAGCACATCTTGTACCTGTTCAGTCATCATTTGCTGAAACTTATCATGAAGCTCCTTGTTCGATAAGTTCTCCCAGTCAATCTCGTCGGCTTGTGATCCTGGCATGGTTAGCAGCAATAGAAACACACAAGAATATGATCCTACAGACTACTAAGAAGTGGTGGTGGTGTATCACAAATCCGTCAAGCAAATCTCAAATTCTTACCAGTTGTTACCCAGCAGCAGGCGGTGATCGGCAACCGTTGTAGTCAAAAACTCTCAAAGCTTGGATAGAGCGATTACCAGGGAGAGTCAAACACACGACGTAGATGTATGTGGAGCTGGGAAGGCTTATAGTATGGTAGCAAAAAGGGTTAGCAATAATCAATTCAGAGAGGCAAAGTTGAATAAACGCTCAACGACGGTACTGTGCTGGTCCTAGGCTAGACTGTGCTAGAGACGCGAGCCTAGAACACCAACAAAATCACGGCGCGGCACGTAAACAAGGGAAAAGCACACTCTGAATTTTTTTTTCGCTCTTTTTTTTGCGCTCTTTTTTTTGCGCTGCTTTTTTTTTTGCGAAAAATCACTATAATGGCGAGTGTCTCAAAACTCTTCCTAGGTCAAACTGACAGGATGGGCACGAAATTTTTTTTTTCGACCATTTTTTTTTTCGACTGCCCGCACCCAAAAATTGGAAACGGGTCAAAAAAAACTTCCTATAATGGCACCTGTCTCAAAACACTCAGAAACACCTAAAAATAGGATAGCCAGAATTTTTTTCGAAAAATGCGTTTTCGAAAAAATTTGGGCCTAAACGGAGCGTGGCTACCCGACCAGAAATTTTTTTTTCCGAAACCTACTCCGGCAAGGAAACACGAATCGAAAACTAGATGGATCTCGAAAACAAACCTAATAAGCAAGGAAATCGGATTGGTGGTGGATATATGGTGGTGGTATATGGCAGCGGTGGTGGTAGCGGTGGTAGTATATGGATATGGATCGGTGGTGGTATATGGACACGGATTGGTGGTGGTATATGGATACGGATTCCGTGCGGTGGTGGTAGAGGGCAGGGGCGATGATGATGGTGCGGCGGCGGCGTGACAACTTATGACCAGAACTCGAAACTCTAAAAGACTAGACTCTAAGACCAGCAACTAGACCGACGATGCAACCGCAAATTCAACAAAGCAAAACCCTAAAAAGATTATGCAAAGGCTCAGATTGGTTCGGATATGATGAATTAACCCTAATTTTTTTTGTGGCTTTTTCATGGACTGTAGGTATGAAGAACAGACTCGATCTAAACTACGAAAAACTGTAAAATCTCACCGAGCAACCTGGAAATCTGATACCACTTGATAGAGGCGGAGGTGTCCCGTCTTTCGATGAGATGATGGATATCGCTTTGGTGGAAGTCGACTTTGATGATCCGACTACGAACGTGCGAGGACGTCGCGCCTTAGCAATCGCTAAACCAACTCCGAGAGGTTATTGACCACGCCGGAGCACGATCAACCTGACCACGAGGGTCTGTTTCCTGCGAGCAAACGAAGAACAAGCAAGAAACTAAGATTGCAATCTGGATATTGCGAATATAAGATGAAAGCTTTATTGATCAAGGTGGGGTTCTGTGACGCCTTTGTCTGGTCGTTGAACACAAACGAAGTACGCGAAGTTGCAGCTATGGCGAACTTTTAATCTAAACAAAACCCCCAAAGTCTAAACGATGCCCTAAGGGCTGTATATATGGAGGAAGAGGGGGGGAATTTCGTGGCCCTTGGTGGAGGGGTCCGAAATCAACCCTATCTCTTGTTTCCCCACACATACGGACTCTAAAAATAGCCTATACTTATGTATTTCGAAATTACATGGGCCTGGCCCAATAATAAGGTGACGCAGCACCTAAAATAGCCTTGGGACGAAATTTATGAAGTGGCATCTTGTATATTTCGTCCAAGGCTTCATGCACCCATTATGGTGGCTTCAAAGTCCTGAAATCATCACTTGTAACTCCGTTCTTGTTTCCCTTGCGCATGCCATCATCTCCATGCTTGTTCTTGCTCCTATGTTCATCCTTCTCCAAGCTAGGCCCTTCATTTGTAACCAAAACAAATGTATCCAATTTAGGCAGCATCATATTCTCATGAACATTAGAATCATTACCACGAAACGAAAGTACCTGGTAATTTAGTTGGCGTGCACGAGCTCTAGTAATTGGTCCAGTATGTATAGCAGCAGGGGCTGTGGGTGTAACAATTGTATTGATGTCCTCATCACCTGCCATGCGAAGCGGCACCGCCACGGCTACAGGGGTCGTGGCGGGGGTCGCGGTGTGCTTGCGTGGATGGCCGCGTCCACGCTTGCGCACCGGAGAGTCGGGCCCCTCGCGAGGGGCCTTCCCCTTCTCCGCAGCGGAGAACCTCTTCGACGGTGCCATTAGTGTCACTATTGGCATGGAGCAAAGGGGGAGAAGCAAGAGGAATGGGAAGAGATGGGCGACGGGGGCTGTGCCCCCCTCCCCATTTGTAGCAGAAGAAGGCCAACCAGCGCCCCCATGATCATAGGTAATGATGGTTTTTACTTGCATGAAGCAGGGACTCGTCAAGTCGGGCAGTTGCCATAGGCGACATGGGGAAGCAGATACGCCCACGTCCAATCAATCGCCACACGTCGACCAATGCCGTAGGCTATTGGGGCCCGCGGTGCTTCTCACTTGCCTTTGGCTTCGCCTCGAAGCGAAGCACGAGTGCGCCTTGGGACCGGGGGCTATTATCGGTGTTCTAGGAATGGGGGTCCCCAGACTTGCGTGCCTGTGGCCCACGGCCTGGCTCTGCAAGTGGGCCCGTACGTCCCATCTTCACCAACAAGCCAAGCCTCGCGAGGCGGATGACACAAGACCTCCTTAGGAGCGGCCTCACCAAGATGGCTCGCGAGGGGCAGAGAGATCAAGGCAAGGCTAATCTCGCGAGGTTCCGATGACGTGAGCCATGACAATCGAGACCAGGCAGGCGCCAGCGCGCGCAGTGTCGTTGTTTCCTCTTTGGTTCTAAGGAGGCAAGCGCAGGCAAGGAGTACCGAGGCGTCAAGGAAAGGTTTCCATATCGGTGCAACGAGACCAAGACCAGTAGGACGGCAAGACGGACGTCACCATGGAGCCCAAGGCGGCGCCACCACCAGAGTCTTTGGCAGGCGAAGACTGCTTTTGTCAGGATAACTTGTACTAGCTGTCCCCTTTCAAATTGGCCGTTGTTGGCTCCCTTCCCGCTCAATATTTGGGGAGAGGAACAGAGCCTCTATAAATAGGATTAGCCACCACAGTAGGAGGCGGATTGAGCCTCAGCCATCTCATCTCGGACTATATCCATCCCATCCCCACACCCACCAAGCACAAGAACACCTCACCTCAGGAGGCTGTTCTTCCCCATGTATTGTTCATCCTCAGCTCGAGAGGCAATGCACCACACCACACTAGAGTAGGGTATTACACCAGAACGGTGGCCCGAACCAGTACAATTCTTCTGTCTCTTGTGTTGCGAGTTCGTCGAGCTTGCCTTTGAGATCATGGTAAGGTTGAGGGCGTGAGTTGGTTGGGGGAAATCTTTGCGCGCAGCCAAGTGTTCGAACCTTTAGGGTTTTGCCGGAACCCTAGATCCGACAACAACAACATTTATTACCCCATATGGTACTTTCTGCTTTAGCATTATGCCCTTTCAGCTCAAAAAACGCTGGTGGCACCTACCAACGGATGATTCAACATGGCTAGAGAAACAAATCGGTAAAATAGTTGAAGCATACGTGGACGACGTCGTCATCAATACTAAGTGCGTCGAATCATTAATAGATGATTTACGCCTCACATTCGACAATCTCCGGACATATGACATTAAGCTCAATTCGAAAAAATGTGTATTCGGTGTCCCCTCGGGAAAACTACTTGGCTTCATTGTTTCCAGTAGAGGAATCGAGGCAAATCCAGCCAAAATCCGAGCTTTATCACAATTGGCTACACCAACAGACCTTAAACAGGTCCAAGAGCTAGCTGGATGCATGGCAGCTTTAATCCGCTTTATCTCCAGACTAGGAGAAAAAGCATTGCCACTTTATCGGCTCCTTCGATGCACCAATCACTTCGAGTGGACAGATGCAGCAACAGTCGGATTGGAAGAAATAAAGGCTCTTTTAGCAAGCATAGCATTGGTAGTAGTAAAATTTATTGGAGATTGGCAAACATAGCATTGGTCAATGATGCAATTCCTGAAAGAATTAATAAGGGAAGAGAAAATTCACATGCAAATACACTATCTTGGACATATTTTATGATTGTGAGCCCCCATCAAAATATTATATGCCAAAATTGTTGAGGTTGGACAAGGAAGACAACGTAATGATCTATGTTTGTTCATATTCACATAGAAGTTATATTATCATAGATCCTTGGCAGATTTCAGGTTCCACAGACCCTCGAGAGGTCTAAACTCTAGGGTGCGTGTGAAGAAGTCGTCCTCCCCAGTCCATCTGCTCTCTAATTCCACGGCCTAGCTCGATGAACCAAATGGACAAGAAACATAGCAGTTTACCCAGGTTTGGGCCACCTTGCGGTGTAAAACCCTACTCCTGCTTCATGGTGGATTGGCCTCGAGGGGCTGAGGATGAACTAGTACAGTGGAGAACAACCTCAGGTGGAGAGGTGTTCTTGTGCTCGATGAGCTAGTGGGTGTGAGGTTGATCTGAATGATCTGTCCCCTCTCCCTCTCCTCTTCCTATGGTGGTGGTGCTGCATTATTTATACTGGCCTCGGTCCTCTTCTCAAATGAAGGAGGGAAGGGATCCCAGCATGGCCAAATTCAAAGGGAGACAGCTAGTGCGTGCTATCCTAACAAAAGTAGTATTCTCCTACAAAAAGCCTCTGGTGGTCACACCGTGGTGGGCTCGGCGATGACCTCCATCCTGCCATCCTGGCGGTCTTGGTCTTCTTGCACCGGAATGGAAATCTTTGCTTGATTCCTCGGGACTCTGCGCATGCGCTTGCCTCCTCAACACCAAAGAGGAAACTGGTACACTGCGCCCGCTGGCGCTCGCCTGGCCTTGGTAGTCATGGCTCACATCATCTGAACCTCGCGAGGTGCACCTTGCATAGATATCACCGCTCCTCGGGAGCCAGCTTGGGGAGGCTGCCCCATGTGGAGGTCTTGATGTCGTCCGCCTCGCAAGGCTTAGCCCCTTGTGAGGGTCTTGAGTTGTCAATGTTGAAGATGGGCCATACCAGGCTGTCGTTGGAGCCATGCCATGCGCCACAAGAAGACAAGTATGGGTACCCCCATTCCCAGAACACCGATAGTAGCCCCCGGGCCCAAAGCGCGGTCGAATTTGGCTTCGAGGCGAAACCAAAGGGAAAGTGCAGAGCGCCGCGGGCTCTAACTACCTGCGGCCTTGGGCGATGCAACGCGATTGATGGGACGTGGGCGCCCCCGCTTCCCCATGCTGCCTTGATAACTGTTCGATTTGACGAGACCCTGCTGCATGCAGAGAAAAACCATCATTGTGTGATATCGTTAAGGCCAACGGTTGGCCTCCCTCGGGCTATAAATGAGGAGAGGGGCAGAGCCCCCTTGCTCATCTCCATCTGCTAGCCGCCCGCTTATTCTTCTAGCTCTCTGCCTTGCCGTCTTGTTATAGCTCCCATGGCACCGATCAGGAGGTTCTGTAGCGGAAAAGGGAAAGGCCCCTCGGGAGCAGGCTGAACGGCTTCCGTCGAAGAAGAGGTTTAGCCGCCCTCGCGATGTCAGCAAAAGGCAGGAGGTGACGCAGCCTTGGTACGAATGGCCACCGCCTGGTTTCCCGCTCCCTCTGTACGCCCACACCCAGGGCTCTAGAAAAGGCAGCAGCTCCCAGCGCCGTCTGGGCCATGGTGGCCAGGCTGGGGCTATACAGCCAGCCGACCCACGAACCCACACTGAGGGCTCCTCGCGCGAGTTCGTGGTGTGGGCGGCAATGCCGCTGCGCACATGGATCCGTTTCCTGTAGTTTTTCGCCGAGGAGATGCCGCTGAGGGGGTCGCTCGAGTTGTGGCTGCAACACGCCAGATGCTGCAGCCTGGCCACGAGAGCGGAGGTCGAGGTCGTCCCCTTGAGCGGCATCTTCATGACCTGAGGATGGGGCGAGGTTGCGAGTGCTAGGTCGCGATGCCGTCGTCAAGGCCAGGAGGTGAGCGGCCCGAGGTCCGGTAAGAGCTCCTGAGGCGCGATGCTCAAGAGGTCCCCTTTGGCATTCAAGCAGCTCGTTGGAGGCCGAAAAGGGAAGTGGCATTGCCGGAGCGAGATTGCGAGGGTCGAAATTTCGGACAGCGGGTTCACGCTGATATGTACAAGTGACTTATCTTAATGAGCCTGTGGTGATTCCTTTGTGTTGCGCCTGGTTGCGCCATAGTGGTGATGCTTCTGGTGATTCCTTTGTGTTGCGCCGACCTTCCCTTTCCATGCTCATCTGACTGCTCTATGTCCTTAGGTCCCAACCCTCGAGCGAGGCTCAGCCGCCGCTGGTATGCCAGGTGGCGATGTCATGGTCAAGGCTAGGGGGTGAGTCCTGGAGAGTCAGCAGGAGCTCCTAAGGTGCGATGCTCAGGACCCCCCTTTAATGTGCAAGCGAATTGCGTGAAAAAGGGACGGCCGACAGGGCCACGTGTAGCCAAGCTCCAGGGATTCTTGCGGGTTAGTCCAAGAAGAGAGCGCTACTCACGCCTGTTGTCCTGCCGCTGATCTTTCCGCAAGAGGCACTGACGATCTGGTGAGGTGATGTGCGCGGGGCGGGCCGCGAGCTAGAGCTCGATCTCCCAGGTTTGTCAGCATTGCTGGGATGAACCCAAGCACAAGGGCAGTGCCAGCATGTGTAGCCGCCATTGCGGGAAGAGCAAGAGGCCGGTCAAACGCGCGGGAGGCCGTGAAGGGCCATAAACGACTGGCAAGTGGGTAATAACATAAATCATCTCATGGATAAGGTAATCCAACTCTAATAGATGTGTAAAACGATACATGCCACAGGGACAGACCCATGTGACCTAGGGATGATGCAGCCCGAGGGACGCCCCCAACTGAACGACTAGAAGATGCAAGAAAGATATACATCGTAGGTACAGACTCACGCAACCTGGGGATAAAGTAGCCCGAGGGGCTCCCCCAACTAATTAAACCAGAAAATGTCACCTGGCACCATCGCTGAAGTGATGCTGAAGTAGCTGAAGATGCATGCTGAAGAAATCCCTCCTAATGAGCCACCTAGGCCTTGAACCTCAGGAGGCTTTGGAGGCCTGGGAGGCTCGTGAAGAGTCGTCGCCATCTCAGTCAAGACCGCCTGGTGCCTGGTCTCCTGAGCCGCCAGGACGCTCCGCATGTGGCGCTGGAATGTAAAAGCCGCGTTCGGTAAGCCAAAAGGCATGCGAACGTAGCTGTGAGGGGGACCATCACCCCGACCGGCGCGCTATGGCCAAAATCGCTCCTGAGATGCGGCTCTGTTGAGCCCAGGGATGTTGACGCAGGCGCGCAGCTCGCTGCCCTCCCCAGGACAAGGAGCCGCGCCAGGCGGTGGGCGGCGGTCGCCGCGCATGGCTCTCGCCTCTTGAAGCTCCTCGATTGCCTTGATGATGAATTCCTGAGCACCTGGCACCCTGTGCCTTGTGCCTTCCTGGCGGAGACACGCGCTGAAGCACGGCTCCACGTGGTGCCCAAGCGCCTCCCTTGTGATGCTGGCTAGGTCAGAGGCCCTCCAGAGGAGAGCCCTTAGGCCCAGCCTGAGAGGGACGCCGAGCGTGCCTTCCTATGCGAGAGAGGGAGGTGTCCCATCTGTGGGCGCAGCTCCTGAGGTGGTGCCACTGGATACACCGCTCCCCTGAGGCTCTAGCTGGAGTAGCTGCTTCTTCTTGGAGAAAGCCTCTGGATTCTCGACCGTTGCTGCCTGGTAGGCATGCTCAAGAGAGCACACCGCGTCCTTCTACTCGCATGCAACGATGATGACGCCGCGGCTTCCTGGCATCTTGAGGACATTATAACCATGATGAGTCACTGCCATGAACTTGTCTAGGGCTATATACCCAAGGATGACGTTTTAAGGAAGACGGATGTGTACGACGTTGAAGTCGATGAGCTTTGTGTGGTAGTTGTCACGGGTGCCGAAGGTGACAGGGTGGCAGATCTGCCCTATCAGGGTGGTGGAGCCATCGGTCAACCCTGAGAAGGGCTTGGTGGGCTGCAGCTGGTTGTATGGCACCTGGAGTCGGTCGATGGTCTCGATGGACAGAACATTGGGCCCTGCACTGCCAACGACAAGGGTCTTGGTGACGAGGAAGTTGTTGATGACAGGCGAGCAAAGCATGAAGAGGGCGCCGGCGGTTGTCGCACACTTGAGCTGGTCCGACGAGCTGATGGTGAGGGTGCAGTAGGACCACCTGAGAAGGCGCGTAGCCTAGAGCTTGGGGAGGGCCGCATTCACCTCATGGGCAAACTGCTTGAATATGCGATGAGAGGCAGGGTCCTGAGCGCCGCCCAGGATGCATGCGATGGCACGAAGCTCCTGGAAGCCCCCAGCCCGCTTGTCCTAGTGGTGGTCGTCGTTCCTTCTTGGTGGTAGTGGTAGCAGAGGGAGGCTAGCGTTGCCCTGAGGATGGTCCTCACAAGAATGGTCCCTCCAGGGGCACTCGCGAGGCGAGCCTACTAGCATTCCTCACGAGGCTGATCGTGCCACTCCTGGTGGGGGTCGCGGTCGTCCTAGTGTCCTGCAGTTCGGTCTCCTCCGCGGCTGTAGCCTTGATCGTTGCGCTCAGGAAATGACCGAGGTGCCCATCGCGGCTGGCCCTGAGGTCCTAACAGTCGTTGGTCTTGTAGCTGTGCACATTGTGGAAGATGTAGAACGGGCGACTGCCCTTGGATGACTCCGGGTGATCGCAACCACGCTTCATCTCTAGCTCGGCCGTGAGCACGGCTGCCCCTTTGCGCTTCACGTCCTTGGCCTTGGCTTTCTTGTCCTCCGGATCATCTTCAGGGAGCTTGAGGAGGGAGAGGCGTCCTTCCTTAGCTATTGCGTACTTGATCGCCATGTTGAACATCTCCAGGGCCGTGCACAGGTCCTCATATATGGCTAGCTCGTCCTTCATCTTGACGTTATGGACGCCAGCAGTGAATGCGGAGATGATGGCCTCGTCCGACACCTTGGGGATCTTGAGATGAACGTTATTGAAGCGCTGGATGTACTTCTAGAGGGTCTCTCCTAGCTGCTGCTTGATGCGCTGCAGGTCACCTGTGGCCAGCGGGCGGTCGCGAATGCCTTGGAAGTTAGCGATGAGACGCTCGCGCATGTCTCCCCGGGAGGAGATCGACACCACGGGCAGGTTGAGGAGCCATGAGCGCGCGCCATCCTTCAGGGCAATGGGAAACCAGTTCGCCATAACCTTCTCGTCGTAGTTGGCCACCTCGATACTTAGTTCGTAGAGCTGTAGGAACTCAGCAGGTTCGGGGGTGCCATCGTAGCGTGGAGGCAGGTCGGGCTTGAACTTCCCCAGCCAGACGACGCTGCGCAGCTCTGGAGTGAAGGGGCGGAAGCCTGCTGTGGTCAGGGAGGCCTATCGTGGAGGGGGAGCTTGATCTTGGCGCTCACACACCACCAGCAGAGGCGGCGCGCGGTCTTGACATGGTGGTGTTGGGAGTGCTCGAGCATCTTCATGCGGCCGCTGGACCACGTGGCATCTTTCTTCTTCACGCGCGCGACGTCCTGCATGGCGGGTCACGCTGCAGGATTTCGCGCCTTGGCTTGACGATGGCGTCTTGACGGGGAGGTGGAGGAGGTGCTCTGTGGGCCACGCCACGATGCAGGAGAGCCCCCAGCAGCGCTGACGAGCTCGGTGATGCGGTCCAGCCAGTCTTCACACGGGTCGTCAAAGGGGTGGTAGCGCAGGAGCTCGCACGCCATGAGCAGCGTAGCCTCCACGTCCACCGGGCCGCGACGAGCATGGGACTATGAAAAGGCCAGAGTTAGCGACGGGGTGGCGGTGCGCCCGTCACGCTACACAGAGGGTTGCAGTGATGAAGCTTGCTCGTCGTGCCCTCCTTGGCTGGTGGCAGCGTTGGCAGAAGGCGACGGAGAAGACGAGGAGGCCCGCTGGCATGTGCCATCTAGGCGATGTGAGCGGAGAGGGCGGCACGACGCTCAGCGCGGGTTCGACAAGCGTCAGCCATGGAAGTGGTGGAGCGGTTGTGACTCGACCGTCGGAAGATAGGCTCCGACCCACGCCTACCTGGCACGCCAAATTTTGGATTTCGGGTTCCACATACCCTTTAGAGGTTCGAACTCTGGGGTGCGTGCGAAGAACTCGTCCTCCCCAGTCTGCCTGCTAGCTCTTTAATCCCACGGCCTAGCTCAATGAACCGAATGGATAAGAGACACACCAGTTTACCCATGTTGGTCCAACAAACCCTGGGTCTGTTGACCAACTGTGCACAGGCCCAAGATCAAGATTTAAGCACCAGCTTAAGTCAGAGATTGAAGAACCAAGAGATTCGAAGAACCAACATGCAGCTTAGAAGGACCAAGATTGAGCCTAAGGAGCAAGATATCAGCAAGAGAAGGCCTCCCTTGCCGGGCAGGCGAGCTCTGCAAGGGGCGACGCCACCACCAGAAGCAAGCGACCAAGGCTCCCTGGTAGAGCCACCCAGGGCTCGAGGGGGGCAGAACCACCCCACCAACCACTCAAGTATGACTCACGTCGTCAATCAGTGCAGTGTCAAGCCGTAGGATGATTAAGTGGCAGCCATTCGCCACATGGCAGCCATTTCCTACGGAGATGCCTACAAATGACACCCGTCCTACGACGTGTCAAGAGAACAGGTGCGGAGCTGGCGAGATAGCCCGGCAGGCCTTGCCGGGAGACCAGTGATGTGACACTAAGTGACACATTTAATGTACCCTGTTAGCCCACAGAGTTAGGTATGATAGCACTATTTGCTACCATATCAGTGGATAATGACCACTTTGCCACTGTGGTGACCCATTAATCTATAAAAGGATGCCCATGGCACTCGTAGAGGGGTTAGAAGATTGGAAAATTGACAACCCCAAGCCACCACACGCGCGTAGTCGCTGTGCCCATGAGGCAAATCTTGCCGAGCAAAGTGTACTACAAACCACCACATTCATTCTTCCATCAATCCACTAAAGAAAGAGTAGGGTCTTACGCCTCGCGGTGGCCCGAACCTGGGTAAATCACTTGTGTGCTCTCTGCCGTGCCGCTGGACGCTAGTTTGCTCTTGGTGCAACGCGCCGTCCCCCAGCCGAACCAACAAGGGGCCACCCAGTCCCATAGGTGGCCGCGGAAATCTCGTGACTTCTTTGGTGCGCCATGTAGGGGGAGTGCTTGCGCGAACATGAGAGTGTACGCCGCGCTTCATCTTCATCGACATCTTCATCCTCGGCATCACCATCATCCATGGAACCCAAGAAGAAATCTGGCACCTCGGCCCACCCATCCACCTTGAAGGCTCCACGGCCCATGGCCTCTCACGCCACGGGTGACACGGGGGCTTGCGAGGACGTGGACGCTGCTGGGGGCGTGGTTGGAGAAGGTGGCACCATTACCACCTCCCCCACGGCCGACATAGGGGCCGGAGCTACTGGAGGAGAACAACATCAGCAGCATCTCGACGGTCAAGCTCTTCAAGGTGCAGGTTAGGGGGTCACTTCGTCTGTGCCCCCTCCTCTCGCCGACAAGCACAGCCGCAACAACGGCACTCGGTCCGACGCGAACCATTGCCCTCCGGTCGCCCCCATCACAGGAGCGGCTGCGACGCATGTGCGTCCTCCTGGACGAGCCAACCAGGCTACTGCGCTCGGCGGAGCCGCGGATATTCAAGCACCACCGTCGCGCAAACCCGCTACCGTGGTGGTCGCCCCACCACAGCATGGGCGCAGCGCCGCCGCCCTCGTCGCCGCCACTGGCACTATCCGGAGCCAGGTGATGGCGCGGTCAGCATCATTGACATCCATGCCAAGCACAGCCACGGAGGCCACGGAGCGAGCTCAGTTATTGCAGAGGTTCGCGCCAGCAGCCGAGCATATGGATGAGTAGCATGCCACCATCCAAAGCCTGCTCGGTTTTGCCGAAGCTGGAGGCTCACGACGAGCTTGCCCACTGCAACCTCCCCAAGCAACAGCCACCGCCCGCGCCGCTAGCCATACAAAGGGGCCGTCTCCACAGTTCAGTCCCTGCCACAGCAGCCAGCGAGGGCGCATCAGAATCAAGACCCTGACGACATCTCGATGCCTCTTCTGACCCTCGAGTGCGTCCAGGCCAACGTCGAACCCCGGAAGACAGGCAACGGGGAGACGTGCGCGTTGTCGCTGAACGACGCTGCAACGATCCCCGCCAGACCGACGAGTGCGACGGCCTCAATGTTGACGAGCCTGCGGTCGGTGTTGGCAGGTGCCTACCCTTCGAGGTTGGCTGCCCTGTCTTTACACGAGAGCCACGGCAAGTTCGTTGTCCATCCATTTGCACGTTCAAGCTATAGATACCTGAGAAGTACAACGGGAGGCTAAACCCGGCAGAGTTTCTGAGCATCTATACCATCGCTGTTCAGGCTGCCGGGGGAAGAGATGAGAAGGTGTTCGCAAACTACTTCCCTTTGGCCCTAAAGTCCAATGTGAGGTCATGGCTGATGCACCTAGCAGAGAAATCCATTTCGTCATGGGCAGACCTATGCCACAAGTTCATCGGTGCCTTCACCGGTGGCCACCAAGAGCCCAGCGAGGCCAGCGACCTGCAGCTTATCCAGCAGAAGGAAGGAGAAACCCTTTGTAAGTGTCACATCCCTAGTTCTGGTATGACCTAGACTAGCTAGTCATTTGTGCATCATGTTTAAATTCCATTTAAATTTGAAATGGGGATTTGTGAAACCCTCAGAATTCATTTCTGGAAATGACCAAGATAAAAATTGCTCCAAAAGGGTCCAAGAAAATGTTCATGTTACTCTCTGAAAATATTGGTCAGAGGTAAAAAATCAAACCAATATTTTTAGGAGCTCACAAATATTTATTTTGGCCATTTGGAATTAATGCAAAATTATTTGCTTTGGATATACATATATATATGTTATATAAATAATATATATCCAAAAATTATGCTTGTTGTTGAGGAGCTCTGGAATAATACCACTAGCTCCTACAAAAATTGGCATAAGAAAATAAATTGATTTAGTACTTTTCACTAAATCAGAAACAAATGTCAGAAAAATAAAAAAATAAAAAGGAAATGGAAAAACTTACCTACGGCCAGTTCCCGCGCTGGCCCAGCACTGTGCGGCCTGGCCGGCCCAGTTGGCCAGCACAACCCACCTGTCCCCCTCCCCTGTCGCCTTCCTCCCGCTAGGAGGACGAGCGCGTGCCCGATGCACGTGCACCGCCGTGCTGCGCCACCTCCTCCCTCCCTGCCTGCCTGTCCCTCCGCCAATGCATCTGGACGATGCCACGCGCCCCCCGGACCCTCTCACTATCCCGAGTCCTCTCCTCTCCTCTCACTCACTTTCTCCCTCACGGCCGAGTGCTGCAGTCGCCACCGTCCACCGTTGTCGTAGCCACCGCCTCCCCCTCGCCCTCTCCCCGTGCTCTGAACCTCCGCCATGTCACCGGCTACCTCCTCGTCGAGCCACGCACCTCCGGACGGCCTCCATCGTCGCCACCGTCGTCTTCTTCACCGCCGGGCGCCGTGGATCGCCACCGCCCGCATGTCGCCGTCCAGCCTTCCCCGAGCCCGCTTCGAAGCCTCCTGCAACCGCTGTGAGCTGCTGCTCCTCCTCCTCCTCTCTGTTCCCGCCCTCGCACACCACAGCTGCATCCCCGCCCACACCCGAACGCCGGCTGCCGCCGCGAGCTTCGCTCCGGCGAGCTCCGGCCGCCCCCGCCTCTTCCACTTGCTCCGATCAGTGCAGACGAGTGCGGGCTTCGCCTCTGTGGTCTTCGTCGCGCGTCTGGTCGCCGGAAGGCGATTTTCGACGCCCTCCGCCATGTCTGGCCTCGCCGGTGTCGAGTCGCCGGCCTGTTTTGACCCCGCTGACCAGGAGGTTTGACCTCCCGTGGGTCGCTGACATGTGGGGTCCGGCCCTGTTAATTGTTAGTTAGGATTAGTTTAACAACTAATTAAACCATGTTAACTAATTGGGTCACTGACAGTGGGCCCCAGCGCCACTAACCCTATAATTAGGATAGCTAACCACTTGCTTAACCTGTTACACTGACGTGTGGAGCCCACCAGTCCGGTTTGACCCCAGTCAGCGTTGTTGACTTGCTGACGCAAGCATGACGCAGTGCTGACGCAGTTATTTCTTTTCTGGTTTTAAATTAAATCAGGAAATTCCGAAAAATGTTATAAACTTCAAAAATTCACAGAAATTCAACCGTAGCTCAGATTGAAATAAGTTATATATGAAAAATTATCACAAAAATGCAATCTATCCATCTGTACCAGTTTCATGCATGAAAAACCAACTTATACCTGCTGTATATGTGAAAACACATAAATGGCATTTATAAGAGCTTATCTTGGAGTTGCATTTGAATATTTGGTTCAAATGAACTTCAACCAAATGAGTGCTAGTTGCATTAGCTCAATCTACATCACATACTCATGCCATGTTCATGCATCATAATGTTGCATAGGATTGTGTATTGATTGCCGACACCGTTCCTTCTCGATAGGTCCTGCTCCCGAGAGTGCTCCAGAGTACTTGTCTAAGGAGCAGTGCCCCCCTGTTGATCTACCAGGCAAGCAAACCCCCTTGTTCATTTCGATACAATCCTACTCTCCCGCTCCTGCTCTCATTTATTGCATTAGGACAACAACGATTCAACTACTACTTTATGCTGCGGTAGTTGAACCCATTCCTCTGCATGACCTGTCATTGCCACAGTAAATAGTTAAAACCCACCAGCATGTGTAGGAGTTGATTGAGCCATGTTGTGTGCTTGCCATGCCATGCTTGCTATTGCTTAGAGTTGTGTCAGGTCTGATTCATCGGGAATGAATTGGAGTGGTACGATATGTTTTGGTGCTGAGAGTTAAGCGTGTGAATACGATTTAGTGAAGGTAGCGGTGAGAGGCCATGTAGGAGTAAATGGTGGGTTGTCTCACTGGAACCGTCCCTAAGAATTGTGTTCTGTGTATGTTGTCCAATGACTAGCTACTACCACACATTGGGCTCCGGGCACTCCAAGATTTCTCGACTTATTAACCAACTTGATCTCGGTCCAGGAGTCGCAAATAGTTTCTGGTGTTTGTAGGTAGTGTTAGTAGTCTACCAAGTGGCACCCGGCCAGGTTGGCTTGGGACATACTAGGCACAAGTGGCACGGTGTACCAAGCGTAGATCCATCCAGCGAGGTGGGCTTGGGAACCCTGCATACATCATTTGCGGCCGTGAGTGACACCCCGGACGGATCTCCTTGTGGATGGAACCCGAATAGGCGATAAACCTGGACTAGAGTCTTGTGTGGTTAGTCAGGTCGTGGCCGACATCCTCACCAGGCTCCCGCTTGAAGGTTGCCGAGATACATGATGTGTATATGGTGATAAGTGGTGAGAGCGTATGTGAAGAAGTACACCACTGCAGGGTTATCATGATCTATTCGAATAGCCGTGTCCGCGGTTATGGACTTCTTGGATGCTTACGTGGTACATAGACAACTTGAAGTGGATACTCTTAAATGCTCAAGACAAGTGTGAGTGCTATGGATGGCTTTCTCGTAAGAAGATGAGGATGAACCCATAGTAGTGTATTGATGTGGTGATTAGTGGACTCGTGTGCGCTGCCTCACCTCAAAGAAGTTTCTCCTTGTCGTAGAACAGGATAGCCACTAAGTCAAAGCTGGCTTGCTGCAACTAAACCCCACATTACCTTCTTGATATAGATGCTTGTATGATAGGATCCGATGTAAGTCTTGCTAAGTACCTTTGTACTCACGTTTGCTTTATTTATGTTTTGTAGGTGAGACATTTGTCTCACTAGTAGTACCACTTGGACTTCGACGAGTAGCTTGTTACCTCAGCTATGATCTTGTACCCTTGGGAGGGACTTGTAGATAGTCAGGCCTCTTAGCCTTTTTCTTTTGTAGTTGTCTATACTCAGACATGTAATGCTTCCGTTGCTTGTATGCTCTGAATGATCAGTCATGTGACCCCTATTTGTTTTTAATGTTATGTGGCTGTTCTGTGCTTTTATTTATATGAGTTTGCGTTATGTTGTGATACCATGTTGTACAACACATACTTGCATGTTATGCGTACGTGTGACGTGTATTGCTATGTGTGGGATCCGACAATCTAGTTGTTTATCCTTGGCAGCCTCTCTTATGGGGAAATGTAGTCTAGTGCTTCTTTGAGCCATAGTAGTCCGCTACAGCCCGGTGCACCGGAGTCCTGGTAGCCCAGCACTACTGCTCAGGACACTTGACTGGACGGCATGTGTTTCATTTCGTTCATGTGTCTGTCCCTACGGGGAAATGTCACGCGGTGACCTCCGGAGTCCTGCCTAGCCTGCTACAGCCTGGGTTCCCTGGAGTCCTGTTAGCCCAGTGCTACAGCCCGGATTCACACGCTGCTGACCGACATGCTCGATGTGAATCATGCATGCCTGTCCCCATAGGTTAGTGCCGCTTTGGGTTCACGACTAGCCATGTCGGCCCGGGTTCTCTGTCATATGGATGCTAGCGACACTATCATATACGTGAGTCAAAAGGCGCAAACGGTTCTGGGCCATGGTAAGGCGACACCCGTGGGAATACTGTGCGTGAGGCCGCAAAGTGATATGAGGTGTTACAGGCTAGATCGGTGTGACTTAGAATCGGGGTACTGACAGCTTTGGTATTAGAGCCTGACTGCCTGTAGGATTTCCAAGCCAACCTGGTCGAAGTTGAGTCTAGAAATTCTTTAGCTATATAGGGGAATTGATTGTGGAAGGGAACGTAAGGCTCTTTTTACTCCTTATATCTCATGCCTTCTGATCTGAGTCATCCTATCTTTCCTACGGGGTTAAGGAACTAGGCTTCCTCTTCCGTCTATCAGGATCACGTGTTACTACTCCGTAGTCTCTAAGGGTTGGTTGATCTGAGTCTTATCCCAGTTCAAGTACTTCCGGTGTAGTCTGTTTAGTAATATCTCAGAACCTTGAGTGATGATGTTGAGTATGGTGCTACCCCATCATTTGCAGGATGTCTCATTTTGAGCATTTTACTGCCGTTATGCTGCCGGAATTGTCTTGGAGTTTGAGAGATACTAAATTCTTGTGCTACCTTCTGCATCCTATAGTTGGTGCTGAATCCGTCCTTGTTTACCTTGGTTTCATTCTTCAGGATGTTGCCGGTTAATCGAAGTTCTGTTGCTCGTAGCCGGAACCACGGAGATGGTAGGGATGAGGATCCTCCCGATCAGTCTTCGTTGGCAAAGTTCATGTTAGAGGTTGAGATGAACAAGCGTGAGACCAACCGCTTGTTAACACGTATCGAGGAGAACACCGCACCCCAGTGCAAGAAGTCAGCGACCATCTATGATTCCATTGGTCTGAAACCACCTACCTTCCATCATTCCATTGAACCACTCGATGCAGATGACTAGCTCCGTAGTATCACCATTAAGATGCGTTATGCGAATGTAGCTGAATATGACAAGGTCACCTATGCTGCATATCACTTGGAAGGTCCTGCTAGTCTTTGGTGGCAGAACTATGAGGCTATGCTTCCAGCTGGCCAGATAACCACCTGGAGAGATTTCACTGAGGCTTTTTGGGAGCATCAGATTCCTCTGGCTCTCATTGACCGCAAGAGAGAAGAGTTATGTAGTTTCACCCAGGATAAGATGGCTGGTGATGCTTACAGTAGAGAGTTTGAGAACCTCGCCCGCTATGCTACAGAAGAGGTGTCCACAGACGCCAAGAAGCAGCCTAGGTTCCGGAAGGGTCTCAACCCCAAGTTGCATCGTGATCTACACTTGCGTCATTGCAATAGATTCCAGGCTCTTGTGAACAAGGCCATTAATGCAGAGACAACTCAACTCATTTATGAGGAGTCTCGTAAGCACACCCGTGATTTGGGTTCTTCCTCCAGTTCTAGTTCTCGGAAGCGCCGAATTTGGGTTCCGAACTCTGCTCTTCCACCCGGCTACACACCGACGCCATCTTATGTGGCGCCTTACCTAGTTCAGCCATATGCTCCACCCAGGCCTATGGGTGGACCGCCTACCAATGCGGGTCCATGTCCTAACTCCAAGATTTGTTACAGGTGTGGAGAGCCAGACCACATTGCCCACATTTGCACTCAGGCCAGTGTCACTCCATCCCAGCCCGAGAAGTCTGTTGGCCGTGGTAGTAAGCCATCACACAAGATGATCAATGCTAAGTCAGCTCCCACTGAACATGGACGTGTGCATCACGTCTCAGCTAAAGACGCTCATGATTATCCAGATGTCGTTATTGGTACACTCCTTGTCAACTGTCATCCAACATCGGTTCTGTTCGATACTGGGGCATCTCATTCCTTCATTTCTGAAAGCTATGCTCGTTTGCACGACATGTCATTTTGTGATATGCCCTCCCCACTACTCATTCAAACTCCTGGATCCAAATGGCAAACTTCTAGGATAAGTTATGGCAACGAAATACATGTTGACAGACTTGTATTCCTAGCTTCCTTGATATCTCTTAAGTCTTCAGATATTAACATCATCTTGGGTATGGACTGGATGAAAGCTCATTATGCCAAGATTGATTGTTACACCAGGTCTGTTCAGCTCACACACCCCTCTGGCAAGATAGTCATTGTCTCCACTAGAATTGCAAAGTGTCAGCTTTATTCTCTTAATGCCAGCCCTCTTCCAGACCTTGAAGATATCCCGGTAGTCTGTGACTTTCCGGATGTCTTCCCTGAAGAACTGCCAGGTATTCCACCTAACAGGGATGTAGAGTTTGTCATAGATCTTCTCCCAGGAACCGCCCCAATTTCTAGGAGACCTTAGAAGATGGCATCCTTAGAGCTAGCTGAGCTTAAGAAACAACTTGATGAGTCCTTGCAAAAGGGTTACATCCGTCCTAGTTCTTCTCCTAGGGCTTGCCCCGTTCTCTTCGTCAAGAAGAAGGATGGTACGGACCGGATGGTTGTAGATTATCGTCCCGTTTATTTGGTCACGATAAAGAACAAGTATTCTCTCCCCAGGATCAAAGACCTATATGATCAGCTCGCTGGATCCTCAGTCTTTTCCAAGATGGATTTGAGGTTAGGCTATCACCAAATCAAGATCAGAAATGGGGACATTCCTAAAATGGCTTTTGTCACTCGTTATGGTCAGTACGAGTACACCGTCATGTCCTTTGGTCTAACCAATGCTCCAGCCACATTCTCCCGCTTGATGAACTCGAACTTCATGGAGTACTTAGACAAGTTCGTCGTGGTTTACCTCGATGATATCCTTATTTAGTCGAAGAACGAGGAAGAGCATGTCGAGCATCTTAGACTTGTCTTAGAGAAACTTAGAGAACACCGCCTTTATGCCAAGTTCTCCAAGTGCAAAATTTGGTTGCCATAAGTGACCTACCTAGGCCACGTGATATCTGGTAAGGGCATTGCTATCATTCCCGAGAGAGTTCAGGTCGTTCTTGATTGGACTCCGCCTGAAACAGTTAAGCAAGTTAGGAGTTTCCTTGGTCTAGCCCGTTATTGTCGCCGCTTCGTTGAGAACTTCTCCATAGTGGCCAAACCTCTCACAGAACTTCTCAAGAAAGATAAAAAGTTTGAGTGGTCCCCACAGTGTGAGCATAGTTTTCAGGAACTGAAAAGACGCCTGACTTCTGCTCCCATACTTGTGCCACAGGATTTCATTAAAGACTTTGTTATCTATTGTGATGCCTCATGACTGGGACTAGGTTGCATTCTTATGCAAGATTGCCATGTGATTGCCTATGCATCTCGACAGTTGCATCCACATGAGGAGAATTATCCTACACATGATCTAGAGCTTGCAGCCGTAGTCTATGCACTTAAGACCTGGCGACATTACCTCCTTGGTAAGCGTTGTGAGATTTACACCGATCACCAGAGTCTCAAGTATATCTTCACCCAACCAGATTTTAACCTTAGGCAAAGGCATTGGTTGGAGTTGATCTCAGATTACAACTTAGGGATTACCTACACCCCAGGCAAGGGCAATGTCATGGCTGATGCGCTAAGTCGTAAGTCCTATTGCAACAATCTTATGTTGTAGGAGGGCCAACCACTTCTCCATGAGGAATTCTGTAAGCTTAACCTTCACATTGCTCCTCATGGATTCCTTTCTACCTTGGTGGCGAAACCTACTCTTGTGGATCAAATCATCTCTGCTCAGAAGCAGGATACGGGAATTTCCCGGATCAAGAGAAACATTAACAAGGGAGTTGGTGGTAGTTTCTCTATAGATGATCGAGGTGTTGTTTTCTTTGAGAATCGCTTGGTGGTTCCCAAGAATCAACATCTACGACAACTGATCCTTAAGGAGGCTCATGAATCTCCTCTCACGATTCACCCCGGTAGTACAAAGATGTATCAGGACCTACGCCAGAGGTTCTGGTGGACTAGGATGAAGAGAGAAATCGCTGAGTTAATTGCCAACTGTGATGTTTGTCGTCGCGTTAAGGCAGAACATCAGAGACCTGCTGGCACCCTTCAGCCTTTAGCTATTCCTGAGTGGGAATGGGATAAAGTTGGTATGGACTTCATCACCGGCTTTCCCAGGACCAAGAGAGGGAATAATGCTATCTTCGTAGTCAGTGATCATCTTTCCAAAGTGGCTCACTTCCTACCTATTCGAGAGAGTATCACCGCTAGTAAGCTCGCTGACTTATATATTTCTCGAATAGTGTCACTTCATGGTGTTCCACTAGAGATCAATTCAGACCATGGTAGTCTTTTCACTTCTCATTTCTGGGAGAGTTTCCAAACTGCCATGGGCACCCATCTTTCTTTTAGTACCGCTTTCCACCCTCAATCAAGTGGTCAGGTGGAAAGGGTCAACCAAATTCTCGAAGACATGCTTAGCGCTTGCGTTATCTCATTCGGTATGGATTGGGAGAAGTGTCTTCCCTTCACCGAGTTTGCTTATAACAACAGCTACCAATCCAGCCTCAGGAAAGCTCCTTTTGAGGTTCTGTATGGACGAAGATGTCGAACACCTTTGAACTGGTCAGAAACTGGTGAAAGACAATTCTTTGGACCGAATATGATCCAGGATGCAAAATAGAAAGTTCGCATCATTCGTGAGAATATGAAAACATCCCAATCTTGTCAAAAGAGCCAGTATGACCATAGACATAAGGAAGTGGCTTATGAAGCTGGCGACAAGGCTTACCTTCGGGGTACCCCTTTGAAGGGTACCCATCGTTTCGGTATCAAGGGCAAGTTGGCTCCTCGTTACATTGGTCCTTTTCGCATTCTCGCTAAATGAGGAGAGGTTGCCTACTAGTTGGAACTACCCCCACATATGTCTCGAGTACATGATGTCTTCCACGTCTCTCAACTCAGTCGTTGCTTCTCGGATCCCATCCACGGAGTGGACCATGAAATGCTTGATCTCCAAGATAACCTCACTTATCGAGAGTACCGTGTTCGCATTCTTGATCAAGCAGAGCGTGTCACTCGACGTCATCACATCAAGTTTCTCAAGGTTCAGTGGTCTCATCATTCCGAGAGAGAAGCTACTTGGGAGCGTGAAGATCGTCTTCGACTTGAGTACCCCGCTTTCTTTCTGCCAACCCCTGAATCTTGGGACGAGATTCTTTCATATGGGGGCGAGTTGTCACATCCCTAGTTCTGGTATGACCTAGGCCAGCTAGTCATTTGTGCATCATGTTTAAATTCCATTTAAATTTCAAATGGGGATTTGTGAAACCCTCAGAATTCATTTCTGGAAATGACCCAGATAAAAATTGCTCCAAAAGGGTCCAAGAAAATGTTCATGTTACTCTCTGAAAATATTGGTCAGAGGTAAAAAATCAAACCAATATTTTTAGGAGCTCACAAATATTTATTTTGGCCATTTGGAATTAATGCATAATTATTTGCTTTGGATATATATATATGTTATATAAATAATATATATCCAAAAATTATGCTAGTAGTTGAGGAGCTCTGGAATAATACCACTAGCTCCTACAAAAATTGGCATAAGAAAATAAATTGATTTAGTATTTTTTACTAAATCAGAAACAAATGTCAGAAAAATAAAAAAATAAAAAGGAAATGGAAAAAACTTACCTGCGGCCAGTTCCCGTGCTGGCCCAGCACTGTGCGGCCTGGCCGGCCTAGTTGGCCAGCCCAGCCCACCTGCCCCCCTCCCCTGTCGTCTTCCTCCCGCCAGGAGGACGGGCGCGTGCCCGACGCGTGTGCACCACCGCGCCGCGCCACCTCCTCCCTCCCTGCCTGCCTGTCCCTCCGCCGATGCATGTGGACGACGCCACGCGCCCCCCAGACCCTATCACTGTCCCAAGTCCTGTCCTCTCCCTCGCTTTCTCGCTCACGGCCGAGCGCTGCCGTCGCCACCGGCCACCGTTGCCGTAGCCACTGCCTCCCCTCGCCCTCTCCCCGTGCTCAGAACCTCCGCCACGTCGCTGGCTACCTCCTCGTCGAGACACGCACCTCCGGACGGCCTCCATTGTCGCCACCGTCGTCTTCTTCACCGTCGGCCGCCGTGGATCCCCACCGCCCGCATGTCGCTGTCCGGCCTTCCCTGAGCCCGCTTCGAAGCCTGCTGCAACCGCTGTGAGCTGCTGCTCCTCCTCCCCCTCTCCGTTCTCGCCCTCGCACACAGCAGCCGCATCCCCGCCCGAACCCGAACGCCGGCCGCCGCCGTGAGCTTCGCTCTGGCGCGCTCCGGCCACCCCCGCCTCTCCCACTTGCTCCGATCAGTGCGGACGAGCGCGGACTTCGCCTCTGTGGTCTCGGCCATGCGTCTAGTCACCGGAAGGCGATTTTCGACGCCCTCCGCCGCGTCTGGCCTCGCCGGTGTCGAGTCGCCGGCGGGTTTTGACCCCGCTGACCAGGAGGTTTGACCTCCCGTGGGTCGCTGACATGTCGGGCCCGGCCCTGCTAATTTTTAGTTAGGATTAGTTTAATAACTAATTAAACCCTGTTAACTAATTCGGTCACTGACACTGGGCCCTAGCGCCACTAACCCTATAATTAGGATAAACTAACCCCTTGCTTAACCTGTTACACTGACGTGTGGAGCCCACAAGTCAGGTTTGACCATAGTCAGCGTTGTTGACTTGCTGACGCAAGCATGACGCAGTTATTTCTTTTCTGGTTTTAAATTAAATCAGGAAATTCCAAAAAAATGTTATAAACTTCAAAAATTCACAGAAATTTAACCGTAGCTCAGATTGAAATAAGTTATATATGAAAAATTATCAGAAAAATGCAATCTATCCATCTGTACAACTTTCATGGATGAAAAACCAACTTATACATGCTGTATATGTGAAAACACATAAATGGCATTTATAAGAGCTTATCTTGGAGCTGCATTTGAATCTTTGGTTCAAATGGACTTCAACCAAATGAGTGCTAGTTGCATTAGCTCAATCTACATCACATAGTCATGCCATGTTCATGCATCATAATGTTGCATATGATTGTGTATTGATTGCCGACATCGTTCCTTCTCGATAGGTCCTGCTCCGGAGAGTGCTCAAGAGTACCTGTCTAAGGAGCAGTGCCCCCCTGTTGATCTACCAGGCAAGAAAACCCCCTTGTTCATTCCGATACAATCCTACTCTCTCGCTCCTGCTCTCAGTTATTGCATTAGGACAACAACGATTCAACTGCTACTTTATGTTGCGGTAGTTGAACCCATTCATCTACATGACCTGTCATTGCCAGAGTAAATAGTTAAAACCCACTAGCATGTGTAGGAGTTGATTGAGCCATGTTGTGTTCCTGCCATGCCATGCATGCTATTGCTTAGAGTTGTGTCAGGTCTGATTCATCGGGAATGAATTGGAGTGGTACGATATGTTCTGGTGGTGAGAGTTAAGCGTGTGAACACGATTTGGTAAAGGTAGCGGTGAGAGGCCATGTAGGAGTACATGCTGGGTTGTCTCACTGGAACCGTCCCTAAGAACTGAGTTCTATGTATGTTGTCCAATGACTAGCTACTACCACACATTGGTCTCCGGGCGCTCCAAGCTCTCTCGACTTATTAACCAACTTGATCTCTGTCCAGGAGTCGCAAATAGTTTTTGGTGTTTGTAGGTAGTGTTAGTAGTCTACCAAGTGGCACCCGACCAGGTGGGCTTGGGACAGACTAGGCAAAAGTGGCACGGTGTACCAAGCGTAGATCCATCCGGCGAGGTGGGCTTGGGAACCCTGCACACATTGCTTGGGGCCGTGAGCGACACCCCGGCCGGATCTCCTTGCGGATGGAACCCGAATAGGCGATAAACCTGGACTAGTGTCTTGTGTGGTTAGTCAGGTCGTGGCCGACACCCTCGCCAGGCTTCCGCTTGAAGGTTGTCGAGATACATGACGTGTATATGGTGATAAGTGGTGAGAGCGTATGTGAAGAAGTACAACCCTGCAGGGTTATCATGATCTATTCGAATAGTCGTGTCCGCGGTTATGGACTTCTTGGATGCTTACGTGGTACATAGACAACTTGAAGTGGATACTCTAAAATGCTCAAGACAAGTGTGAGTTCTATGGATGGCTTTCTCGTAAGAAGACGAGGATGAACCCATAGTAGTGTATTGATGTGGTGATTAGTGGACTCGTGTGCGCTGCCTCACCTCAAAGAAGTTTCTCGTTGTCATAGAACAGGATAGCCACTGAGTCAAAGCTGGCTAGCTGCAACTAAACCCCACATTACCTTCTTGATACAAATGCATGTATGATAGGATCTGATGTAAGTCTTGCTGAGTAGCTTTGTACTCACGTTTGCTTTATTTATGTTTTGCAGGTGAGACATATGTCTCACTAGTAGTACCGCTTGGACTTTGACGAGTAGCTTGTTACCTCAGCTACGATCTTGTACCCTTGGGAGGGACTTGTAGATAGTCAGGCCCCTTAGCCTTTTTCTTTTGTAGTTGTCTGTCCTTAGACATCTAATGCTTCCATTGCTTGTATGCTCTGAATGATGGGTCATGTGACCCTTGTTTGTTTTGAATGTTATGTGGCTCTTCTGGGCTTTTATCTATATGAGTTTGCGTTATGTTGTGATGCCATGTTGTACAACACATACTTGCATGTTATGCGTAAGTGTGACGTGTATTGCTATGTATGGGATCTGACAATCTAGTTGTTTATCCTTGGCAGCCTCTCTTATGGGGAAATGTAGTCTAGTGCTTCTTTGAGCCATAGTAGTCTGCTACTGCCCGGTTCACCGGAGTCCTGCTAGCCCAGCACTACTGCTCAGGACACTTGACTGGCCGGCATGTGTTTCATTTCGTTCATGTGTTTGTACCTTTGAGGAAATGTCATGCGGTGACCTCCGGAGTCCTGCCTAGCCTGCTACAGCCCGGGTTCCCCGTAGTCCTGTTAGCCCAGTGCTACAGCCCGGATTCACACGCTGGTGACTGACATGCTCGATGTGAATCATGTATGCCTGTCCCCATAGGTTAGTGCCGCTTTGGGTTCACGGCTAGCCAAGTCGGCCCAGGTTCTCTGTCATATGGATGCTAGCGACACTATCATATACGTGAGCCGCGCAAACGGTTCCGGGCCATGGTAAGGCGACACCCGTGGGAATACCGTGCGTGAGGCTGCAAAGTGATATGAGGTGTTACAGGTTAGATCGGTGTGACTTAGAATCGGGGTCCAGACAGTAAGTATTTGCAAAGATTCAGTAAAGTTCATAGAAATATTCCAAATATCCATTCGGCAGCTGTTATAGCAGCTTTCCAGTCCAATGTGCACAACCACCACATTCGTAACAAAATGAACATGCAGTTGCCCAAGACTGTGAAAGAACTATATAAAGTGGTGGATAAATGTGCCCGGATGGAAGAAGCAAGGAAATTGCGAGGAGAGGAAGATTGCATTAGTGTTGAATCAGAGGATAAGGATGAAGCAACTAGTTAGAGGAAGGGAAAGAAGTGCAGTAAGTAGCCAAGAGATAAGGCAGTGATGACTGTATAAGGTTTGGGACACCTAGTATCAGCATGAAGGCCAAGGCTAAGGCCCCTGGCAAGGAAGCTACCGCGTGCACTGCCTGTTGGGAAGCCGCTACCGCGGAAAAAGTTGGGAAACGTGATGGGTCGTACTGCAAGATCCACCAGACCAAAGGCCATGACTGAGGTAGTCCTGGACTAAGGGGTCCTCGGGTGTCCGGCCTGTTGGACATGGGCGGATTATTGGGCCATGAAGATACAAGATAGAAGACTTTTTCCCGTGTCCGGATAGGACTCTCCTTTGCGTGGATGGCAAGTCAGGCGCCTGGATGTACTATTTCCTTTCTATGTAACCAAGTTTGTATAAACCTAGTCCCCTCCAGTGTCTATATAAACTGGAGGGTTTAGTCCGTAGGGACAACCATAATCAGATAAGCTAGAATTCTAGGGTTTAGCCATTACGATCTTGTGGTAGATCAACTCTTGTAACCCCCATACTCATCAATATTAATCTAGCAGGATGTAGAGTCTTACCTCCATCGAGAGGGCCCGAACCTGGGTAAAGATTGTGTTCCCTGTCTCGTGTTACCATCAAGCTCAGACGCACAGTTCGGGACCCCCTACCCGAGATCCACCGGTTATGAAACCGACATTTGTGCTTTCATTGAGGGTGTGTCGTCGAAGTCATGGTTGATGGCTCGCCTCGTGATCAAGAACAACATCACCGCCGATGGATCCCTAGTCTTAGGCCAAACCCTCCGGCTGGGTGGCTTTATTATGACCGCCCGTTCGTCCGGTGAGCCGACGATGACTTCTTGAGTCATCGAAAATCGCCTCCGAATACTCCAGACAGATGGATCCAATGGAATTATTGCCCTTGAACGAACTCCTAGATTGCATCGCCACCTTGGGGGTCGCTACAGACTATGGTCGGATTGGGCTTAAACTCGATCAGAGAGAAATCAAATCTCCATCGATCACCCACCAGATAGCGGTAGTGGAGGAGCAGAACAATAACTCTCCCTCTATACTGAGGACGAACTATGTCTGGATTTCCGAGCTCGAAGAGCCGGATACCTGTCCATGAAAGTACATGACTTGTCCTCCAAATTTGGAATCAGATGGTAGACTTGAAAAATCGGTCCATCTCCCGAAACCCGAATTATTCGGCTCGGAAATTCCTCGAACTCCAGATCCCAAATTGGGTCGAGGTTCGGACTTAAATCCACCCACCCACCCTGATATACGCGATCTCACATACCTACAGCAGCAGTCTCAAGAAATAGTCTATCACTTTTGGGCCAGGTTATCACTTTTGGGCGAAGGAATCGTCAACGCTATCAACCGCCACCACGTATTAGACTTCGCCGACTTGGCAACCATAGTACAGAAGTACTGCGCAATGGAAAGCGTCTAGAAAACCCAGACAGCTTGTTGGGAGCCACCAGCTCCCACTCAACCTTTCGGCCGGGCAAAGAGGATGCACCCTCACGAGGCGCCCAACACAACAGTAAAGAAATACAAACCCATTACGGGGCGTGGAACCGTTCTGGAAGGATGGCTCGATAGGCCATGCAAAATACACACAACACCGAATACCATACCTACCCACAGCCTTAGAGCATGTTGGATACTCCGGCAAGTGGCCAAGAGCGGCGAGGATATCCTCACCAAACATACCTCAGAACAACTCCCCTCGGAACATGACAACCGCAGAGTATTGACAGTCTTCGAGACTTTCGCTTCAAACAATCGGCGCAAGAGGGCACTCCGCGACCTCACCGAAGTCTGTCAAATCACAATAATAAATCCTTGCAACAACACGGCCATAACTTTTAATGCCAGTGATGAACCAAAAGCCCGGTCAGACCGAGCACCAGTGGCCTTGGTCCTCAATCCAATTGTGGACGGTTTTCGACCTACCAAAGTGCTCATGGACGGCGGCAACGGGTTAAACTTCATCTACGAGGATACACTCAGTAAAATGGACATAGACAGGAGCCGTATTGAGCAAAGTAGCACGGCCTTTCGAGGAATTATTCCCAGCCGAGAGGCATGGTGCATGGGAAAAATCACACTTGAGGTGGTATTCAGCACTCTGGATAACTACCAGTGCGAAGAAATAACCTTCCAGGTGGCCCCTTTCAACAGTGGATACCACGCCCTATTGGGGCGAGACGTATTCACACGCTTTCAAGCCATACCTCATTACGTGTATAAAAAGCTCAAAATGCCTGGGAGCAACGGTATTATCACTCTCGCAAGTGATCCGGATATAGCCCTCCGCGCTGAAAACAAAACAGCCTCCCTGGCCCTCGAGGCACACTCTGAGGCCCTTGTGGCCGAAGAGTTAAATGCGCTATGCTAAACGGTGGATAGGGGCGACATAATCCTCGACAAGCACTCTAAATCCACCTCCATCAAACCTGCAGATGAAATACTCAAATTTCAAGTCCACCCGACAGACCCAAAGAAAACAGCCTCCATTGGTGCACAGCTGGACTCAATGGTGGACGCCGCACTACTAGCGTTCCTAAGCGAGAATTGGGACATATTCGCGTGGCACCCTTCTGATATGCCAGGAATCCCATGCAGGTTGGATGAGCACATGCTCAAAATATTTAAGGGATACAAGCCAGTTAAGCAAACATTGTGGCTCTTTTCCGAACCCAAACGACAAGCCATGGGGGAGGAGCTAGCCAAGCTAATTGAGGCCGGATTCATCAGAGAAATAAAACATCCGGACTGGCTAGCAAACCTAGTGATGGTGCCAAAGAAGGATAAAACCTGGCGTTTGTGCATCGATTTCAAAGACCTCAACAAAGCTTGCTCTAAGGATCCATTCCCGCTCCTCCGCATCGATCAAATTATTGATGCCACTACAGGACACGACTCACTGTGTTTCCTTGACACATATTCCGGATACCATCAAATTAAAATGAAGGAATCCGACCAAGCTGCAACTCTCGGCGTTCTGGAAATGGGGGTCCCCAGACTTGCCTGCCTGCGGCCCACAGTGTGGCACTACAAGCTGGCCCGTACGACCCATCTTCACCAACAAGCATTCAAGACCCTCGTGAGGGGCCAAGCCTCGTGAGGCGGACGACACAAGAACTCCTCGGGAGCGGCCTCACCAGGCTGGCTCGCGAGGGGCGGGGAGATCAAGGCAAGGGAAACCTCGCGAGCTTCCAATGACGTGAGCCATGACAATCGAGACCAGGAGGGCGCCAGCGCTCGCAGTGTCCTTGTTTCCTCTATGGTGCTAAGGAGGCAAGGGCAGGCGAGGAGTACCGAGGCGTCAAGCAAATGTTTCCATATCGGTGCAATGAGACCAACACCAGCAGGACAGCAAGACGGAGGTCACCATGGAGCCTAAGGCTGCATCACCACCAGAGCCTTTGCAGGCGAAGACTGCTTTTGTCAGGATGACTTGTACTAGTTCTCCCCTTTCAAATTGCCATTGTTGGCTCCCTTCCCATTCAATATTTGGGGAGAGGACCAATGCCTCTATAAATAGGACTAGCCACCACAGTAGGAGGTGGACTGAGCCTTGGCCATCTCATCTCGGACTAGATCCAGCCCATCCTCACACCCACCAAGCACAAGAACACCTCACCTCAGGAGGCTGTTCTTCCCCTTGTATTGTTCATCCTTAGCTCGAGAGGCAATCCACCACACCACACTAGAGTTGGGTATTACATCACAACGGTGGCCCGAACCAGTATAAATCTTGTGTCTCTTGTGTTGTGAGTTTGTCGAGCTTGCCTTTGAAATCGTGGCAAGGTTGAGGGCTGAGTTGGTAGGGGGAAACCTTCGCGTGCACCCCAGTGTTCGAACCTTGAGGGTTTTGCCGGAAACCCGAGATCCGACATTTGGCGCACCAGGTAGGGGTGCGCCGGAGTTTTCCTTCCATTGATTCACGCTCCACCATCTTCATGCCCATTCTCCATGGCTAGCTCCGCCCTTCCGGCTGGATCTACGGGTACCCCACAGTGACGCTTGGGGGCTCCGAGCCCTTGCTCCCGCCTTGCGGCAGGTACAGTGGCCACCCAAGTTCAAGCCGGAGAAGCTGCCGCGATACGACGTCGCGGCGGACCCGTCGGATTTCCTATTGGCGTATTAGGAGGCCGTCCTTAAGGCCGGGGCGACGACAAGGTCATGGCCAACTGGCTTCCCATGGCCCTCACTGGCGCACCGCGTGCCTGGCTGCTCGACCTCCCCGGATCCATGGTGGCATCTTGGGAGGCGTTGCACGGCCTCTTCACTGTGCGCTATGCGGCACCGGCGCACCACGCGGTTGCGGCCCTCCTCTGCGGCTTGCAAGCACCAGTCTCGGATCGTCACGTCAAGCCATTCTTTCGCCAGATCGGCGCCACTTCCAAGCGCCCGGGGGCTCCACCGGGCTGGGCCGCGCCCGAGGCCGACCTCACCTTCGACTAAGGGGATCATTCCGTCTCCACCGTCGGGTCGGGTGTGCTCCCAATGCTTTGCACGCCCGCCATCTGCAACATGTCCGTCACCAAGACGCTCATCGGCGGCGGCGCCGGCCTCAACGTGCTCTCCGTCGGGGCCTTCAGCCTTCTTCAAGTACCGCTCGAGCGACTCCACCGTAGCAAGCCTTCCTTAGGGGTTGGTGGAGGCTCCGCCCACTCCCTAGGGTGGATCCGCTTCCCGGTGACCTTTGCCACACGCAACAACTACCGCACCAAGATGGTCGACTTCGACATCGCCCCCATCGAATTCCCGTACAACGCCATCCTTGGGTACCCGACCCTGGCTCAGTTCATGGCGTTGACCCATCTGGCCTACAACCTCATGAAGATGCTCGGGAGCAAGGGTGTCCTCATAGTAGTTGGGGACACCAAGGAAGCCATGATGATGCTCAAGCTCGCCCTCAAGACCACCGCGATAGCGCAGCCCGCCGACGCGGATACCTCCAAGGCCAAGGGACCCACACCAACCAAGTAGAAGCAGTTTTTCACTCAAGACAAGGCAGAAACCAAGGAAGTGCCAGCCGAGGAGGATAGGTTCTTGGGGGCAACCTTTACCATAGGCGCCAACCTCGAGCCTGATCAGGGGGAGGCGCTGGTGAAGTTCTTGCGCGCAAACAAGGCAGTGTTTGCTTGGGAGCCCGATCAGGTGGTAGGGGTCCCAAGAGGGCTGATAGAGCACCACCTGAAGGTGTGCCCCAATGTACGCCCCGTAAAGCATAGGGCGAGGTGGCAGTCCACGGAGAAGCAAGCTTTCATCATCCAAGAGACCCGCAAGTTAGAGGTTGTGGGTGTCATTCGCGAGGTTCGTTACCCCGAGTGGCTAGCAAACCCCGTCGTCGTGCCCAAGAAAGTCGGGAAGGGGCGAATGTGCGTTGACTTCACCAACCTCAACAAGGCGTGCCCTCAAGATCGGTCCCCTCTTCCACGCATCGACTAGATCGTCGACTCCACTGCCGAGTGCGACTTGCTGTGCTTCCTGGATGCGTTCTCAGGATATCAGCAGATCAAGATGGCAGTAGAAGATGTGGAGAAGACAACCTTCCTAACCCCCATGTGGGGTGTGCTGCTACACTTGCATGCCTTTCGGGCTGCGCAATGCAGGCGCAACCTTCAAGCGGCTCATGCACATCGCCTTGGGTCGGCAGCTTAGGAGAAACGCTGAAGCCTACGTCGAAGACATCATGGTGAAGTCTCGGGAGGCGAGGACCTTGATCCAAGACCTGGAGGAGACCTTTGAAAGCCTCTGGCAGGTGGACTTGCGACTCAACCTAGAGAAGTGCATGTTTGGCGTCCCTTCTGGTAAGCTGCTGGGCTTCCTTGTGTCCCACAGGGGGATCGAGGCCAACCCAGAGAAGGTCAGGGCCATTGAAGACATGAGTCCACCGCAGACCCTCAAGGAAATGCAGAAGCTTGCTGGACAGGTGACTGCATTGGGACGTTTCATTTCTAAGCTGGGAGAGCGTGCCCTACCCTTCTTCAAGTTGATGAAGAAGAAGGGCCCATTTGAGTGATGGTGGTGCCGCGACCTCTCGAGCCCCTAGTGCTTTATCTTGCCGCCCCTCCTCACTCCGCTAGTGCGGCTCTAGTGGTGGTTCGGGAAGAACACCAAGCCAAGGGAGACGACGCAGGACCAGGAGGCCGCCGCAAGGGCCGCAGCAGCCACAGCAGAGGATCAGGCTCAGCGGGACGACGCCCCTGAACCCGCAAAGGCCCCGACAAGCAGTCAATCGTTGGGGGCTCCACCACCTCAGGAGGCACCCCAACTCCCGAAAGGCGCAAGCCTCATCAGCGCACCTGCCCTCGTCGAGTACCCGGTATACTTCGTCAGCACGATGTTGCGGGATGCAAGAGCATGGTACCCCATGCCTCACAAGCTCCTACTCGTGCTCCTGGTGGCCTCACGTAAGCTAGGGAACTACTTTCAAGGCCACCCAATAAAGGTTGTCTCAGCCTACCTAGTGGAGAGGGTGCTCAGGAGCCCCAACTACGCCGGGAGGGTCGCCGAGTGGAACATCGTGCTGTAGGCATTACAATTGGAGTTCAGCACCACCGGAGTAATCAAGGGAGCCGCGCTCGCCGATTCATGGCAGAATGGACGGACGCCCCGGCGCTTGAAAGAGGCGAGGATCGGTCCCTCTCGCTGGGAAGTGAGGTGCCCGGCGGCTGGGTCATATATTTCGATGGTGCCTTTGCGCGACAAGGCGAGGGGGTTGGAGCAGTGCTCATCTCGCCCACTCAGGACAAGCTCTACTATGTCGTGCAGCTCTGCTTCCAGCAGGGCGAGAAGTTATCCAACAACGTTGCAGAGTGCGAAGGCCTCATAGCCGGTCTGAAGGCTGCGACGACACTAGGGGTGACACGTCTCACCATCAGGGGCAACTCGCGGCTCCTCGTCAACTTCTCCAACAAGGTATATGAGCCAAAGAACAAACACATGGAGGCATACCTCGCAGAAGTGCGCAAGATGGAGAAGTAGTTCCTGGGCTTGGAGTTGCAGCACGTGCCCCGGGGAACCAACAAGGAAGCTGAAGGCATCGCCAGAAGGGCATCCAAGCGACAGCCCCAAGATCCTGACGTCTTTGAGGAGGGGCTCTTCAAGCCATCGGTGACACCACCGCTTTCCAGGACAGTGCATCCTCAGGAGGAGCTCCCACAGCCTCCTGCCACGAGAGCCCCAGCCTGTGGCCCGACTTCGGGAGTGTGTCTACTCTTGGCGCTCGGGCCCCAGGAGGGATGCTGGACCAAGGAATTCAAGGAATACCTGATGCGAGGGATGCAACCGTAGAAGGAGGAGGAGGATGCGGAGCGTGTGACCCGGCAAGCCACGGCATATTGCATCCAGGATGGTGAGTTATATAGGAAGCAGCCAAATGATGTTTCACTATGTTGCATCTCTAGGGAACAGGGGAAAGAGCTGCTAGCCGACATACACGGCCGGGACTACGGGCACCACTCGTCGTCATGAACCCTCGCCGGCAAGGCATTCCGCAGCGGATTCTACTATTCTACGGCGCTCAACGACGCAGCTAAGCTGGTGAGACTGCGAGGCCTGCCAATTCCATACCAAGCAAATCCATCAGCCAGCTCAGGGCCTCCAGACCATTCCACTCTTGTGGCCGTTCGCAGTTTGGGGACTGGAGATCTTGGGCCCATTCCCTCGAGCGCCTGGGGGCTACCGATACCTCTAAGTTGCGATCGACAAGTTCACCAAGTGTGTGGAGGTGGAAGCCGTCCGCACCATCCCATCTGACTCTGCGGTCAAGTTCATCAAGGGCCGAATGAGCCGTTTTGGTGTCCCCAACCGCATCATCACCGATAATGGCACGTAGTTCACCAGTAATCTCTTCAAAACGTACTGCACTAACCTTGGAACGCAGATTTGCTATGCTTCAATGGCGCACCCCCGGAGCTATGGCCATGCTAAACGCGCCAATGCGGAGGTCCTAAGAGGCCTCAAGACCAGGACCTTAAAGAAGAAGCTCAAAGCTTGCGGCAGGGGCTGGCACGATGAGCTGTAGTACGTGATGTGGTCCATCTACACCACCTCCACCAAGCCCACGGGCAAGACCCCATTCTTCCTCATCTACTGAGCAGAAGCGGTCCTCCCTCATGAGGTCAAGCTTCGCTCTACACGGGTCCTGGCGTTTGATGAGACGCAGAGGGATGCCACACGGGGGATGGACCTCGTGCTGGGGGAGGAACGCCGTCACGAAGCTACACTACGGGCGGCAAGATACCAGTAGGCGCTGCGGCGGTACCACTGTCGCAGCGTCCGCTCCAGGACGCTCAAGGTGGGTAACCTCGTCCTGAGGCGGGTGCTCTCCAGGAAAGGGCTGCATAAGCTCTCACCCATGTGGGAGGTCCCGTTCAAGGCCGTCCATATCTGCAGGCCTGGCGCCGCACGCCTGGAGACACATGACGGGGTTCCCATCCAGAACGCCTGGAACATTCAGCATTTCCGGAAGTTCTACCCATGAAGAAAGGCCCAGCGCCTGTGGAGAAGGCCCAGTGCGTGTGCAGGTCACCGCCCGTGACACTCTCACGTAATAATGAGTGGGGTTGTACATGCCCCGGAGTCTCGGGATGGCCGCCCTCGGGCCTCGGGGGCTCCCTCCCACGTCCTAGTGGCAGCACTTAGCTCCGCGCTGGTGAGAAGACATGCAGACTAGACTATGTGCCGGACGCGACTTTTCATTTGCTTTCCGTAGTTGGCTTTCCCTCTTTTAATTGAAGTTTGCTTCTGGTGTTCTTCACTGATTTGGTTCCGTCGCCTTCTGCCTCTGTTTCCGTCTTTAGTTTAGCCTGTACTCTCTCTCGCATTCCTCGCGAGGGGGCTGGACGGGTGTCTTCGTGAGCATTTTTCCTTTTCTACCTTTCGTCGCTTTTCGCGAGGCACCCTCCTTCGAGCCCACAAGCTGGCGCACCTCTCCTAATCTGTGCCCCTCGGGTACCGCGATACGAAGCGCTGGGTCAAGGCCAGCAACGCTTGTGACCAAGGCTTGGGTGAACGATAAGCCTCTTAATGAATTTTTTGCAGTTCCTAAGCGCCTACCAGGCCAAGGAGGCCTCGACAGGCACCAGGAAGCAAGCGCCTTGTGAGGAGGAGACTACTGCGAGCAAGTCAAGCTAAGTTATCTCTACATAAAACAACGATGTTGCGACACAGGATAGGACCAATAAACATAGCATAATACTTGAGAAATCATAGTTTGTTGCACGCCCCTCGGGGGCCCATACTGGCTTCTTTCTTAATAAAGGAAGGAAAGGAAGAGCGAAATAAATGCGGCGCATGCCCCTACGGCGGTCCACGAGGGTGGACTCTTGGCGCCGTCCCGAGCTCAGGCAGACCCCTCCTTAAGCTTCACGGAGGTGCGGCAACGAGACAACCCACTGCCGCCTTCTAAGCGGGCGCGGCGGCATGGCGGCTGGTCCTAACCACCGCTGCTAGAGCTGTCGCCGGAGGAAGAGCCGCCGTAGCTGGACGAGACGTGGTTAGCACCAAGGGCCGGTTCGCCCTCATCCTCATCACGACCATCGACAAGGCCGAGCACCTCCTCGCCGTTGCTGACCTCGGGGCAGCACCCGGCATGGCGACCATCTTCCCCAAACACCCTCACATAGAGGGTCGTGTCACCGTCATACTTGAAATGGAGGGTGCACCGCATACCCAGGCCACGCGCGTGGGCAAACGTCTGCCAGTCGCGGGCCAGGGCTATGTTTCCCACGACGGAGACCTCAACCGCGACCCAGGAAGCCCTGCTGCAGCAGCCGTCCGCCTGTAGCCTGAGCCCGCCTGGACCTGAGGCCAGCAGCTCATCGGCAAAGAAGCGTGGGAGCTGAAGCCAGCTGCCGGTCAGGTTCTCCGACCAGACGACGAACTCCGGCAGCACCTCCGCCACGCGACCACGTCACGTCTCCCTTCATCAACAGGACTGCCACGACAGGAGCTCCCACTGCCATGCGAAGCGGCACCGTCGCGGCTGCGGGGGGGGGGGGGCGGCGGGGGTCGCGGTGTGCTTGCGTGGATGGCCGCGTCCACGCTTGCGCACCGAAGAGCTGGGCCCCTCGCGAGGGGCCTTCCCCTTCTCCGTGGCGGAGAACCTCTTCGACAGCGCCATTGGTGTCGCTATTGGCATGGAGCAAAGGGGGAGAAGCAAGAGGAATGGGAAGAGATGGGCGACGGGGGCTGTGCCCCCCTCCCCATTTGTAGCAGAAGAAGGCCAACCTGCGCCCCCCATGCTCACAGGTAATGATGGTTTATCCTTGCATGCAGCAGGGACTCGTCAAGTCGGGCAGTTGCCGAGGCAACGTGGGGAAGCGGAGACGCCCACGTCCAATCAATCGCCACGCGTAGACCAATGCCACAGGCTATTGGGGCCCGTGGTGCTCCGCACTTGCCTTTGGCTTCGCCTCGAATCCAAGCACGAGTGCGCCTTGGGACCGGGGGCTATTATCGGCGTTCTGGGAACGGGGGTCCCCAGACTTGCCTGCCTGCGGCCCACGGCATGGCTCTGCAAGTGGGCCCGTACGTCCCATCTGCACCAACAAGCCAAGCCTCGCGAGGCGGATGACACAAGACCTCCTCAGGAGCGGCCTCACCAAGCTGGCTCGCGAGGGGCGGAGAGATCAAGGCAAGGCAAACCTCGCGAGGTTCCAATGACGTGAGCCATGATGATCGAGACCAGGCAGGCGCCAGGCGGGCGCCAGCGCGCACAGTGTCCTTGTTTCCTCTTTGGTTCTAAGGAGGCAAGCGTAGGCGAGGAGTACCAAGGCGTCAAGGAAAGGTTTCCATATCGGTGCAACGAGACAAAGACCAGCAGGACGGCAAGACGGAGGTCACCATGGAGGCCAAGGCGGCGTCACCACCAGAGCCTTTGGCAGGCGAAGACTGCTTTTGTCAGGATAACTTGTACTAGCTGTCCCCTTTCAAATTGGCCGTTTCTTGCTCCCTTCCCGCTCAATATTTGGGGAGAGGACCAGTGCCTCTATAAATAGGATTAGCCACAACAGTAGGAGGCGCATTGAGCCTCAGCTATCTCATCCCAGACTAGATCCGTCCAATCCTCACACCCACCAAGCACAAGAACACCTCACCTCAGGAGGTTGTTCTTCCCCATGTATTGTTCATCCTCAGCTTGAGAGGCAATCCACCACACCAAACTGGAGTAGGGTATTACACCAGAACGGTGGCCCAAACCAGTATAAATCTTGTGTCTCTTGTGTTGCGAGTTCGTCGAGCTTGCCTTTGAGATCGTGGCAAGGATGAGGGCGTGAGTTGGTAGGGGGAAATCTTCACGCGCACCCAAGTGTTCGAACCTTGAGGGTTTTGCAGGAACCCCAGATCCGAGAACAACGACATTTATTACCCCATACGGGACTTTCTGCTTCAGCATTAGGCCCTTTGGGCTCAAAAACGCTGGTGCCACCTACCAACGCATGATTCAACATGCCTAGAGAAACAAATCGGTAAAATAGTTGAAGCATACGTGGACGACGTCGTCATCAATACTAAGTGCGTTGAATCATTGATAGATGATTTACAGCTCACATTCGACAATCTCCGGACATATGACATTAAGCTCAATCCGAAAAAATGTGTATTCGGTGTCCCCTCGGGAAAACTACTTGGCTTCATTGTTTCCAGTAGAGGAATCGAGGCAAATCCAGCCAAAATCCGAGCTTTATCACAATTGGCTACACCAACAGATGTTAAACAGGTCCAAAAGCTAGCTGGATGCATGGCAGCTTTAATCCGCTTTATCTCCAGACTAGGAGAAAAAGCATTGCCACTTTATCGGCTCCTTCGATGCACCGATCACTTCGAGTGGACAGATGCACCAACTGTTGCTGCATCTGTACTGTTGTTGCGACTCCCGGTACCCTCATTATCAAAAGATAGCATACGCGGTCTTCATGGCAAATCCCGGTACCCTCATTTGATAATGAAGACCGCGTATGCCATGAAGACCACGTGCATCCCGGTACCCTCATTATCAAAAGTTAGCATACGCGGTCTTCATGGCATCCCGAAAGCTACAACACTATTTCCAAGAGTGCTCAATCACAGTGGCTTCTGAAGTTCCACTGAACGACATAATAAACAGTTGCGACGCAACGGGCTGGATTGCCAAGTGGGTGATTGAGCTCCTTCCATTCGATATAACATACAAGCCACGCCGGGCCATCAAATCCTAAGTACTGGCAGACTTCATCACCGAATGGACAGAAGCCAAACTCCCTAAAGAGTATGGCACATGTTCCAACTGGGTCATGCTTTTCGATGGTTCCAAAATGCTGGCGGGCTTAGGAGCAGGCGTTGTCCTAACATCTCCCACTAGAGATATAGTTCATTATGTACTCCAAATATTATACATTGACTCCAACAATGCAGCCGAATACGAGGCTTTACTACGTGGTCTTTGGATGGCAGTCTCCGTGGGTATACAACACCTGGAAGTGCGCGGGGACTCGAACCTCGTGATATCTCAAATAAATGGAGATTTTGATGGCAAGAATCCGAAGATGGCGGCTTACCATAATGCTGTTCTCAAAATGTCGGCTCAGTTCGAGGGGCTCGAGTTTCACCATGTGGATCGATAGAGTAATCAAGCGGCGGACGTCCTTCCTTGCATTGGCGCCAAGCGCGACACCTTCCCACCAAACATCTTCTTGGAAAGGCTTTTCAGGCCATCCGTGGTGTGGCAAGGGGAGAGCGACAACATCATCCCAGACCCAACCATAACCCTAGATGTCGAATATACCGACATCATCGGAGGCTCAGCCACCGAAACAACACCGTCGGCTCGTGTTGTAATGGTAGTCATTGCCACATGGACCAAACCATTCTTGGCCTACTTCAATAGGCGAGAGCTCCCTGAGGATCAGAATGAGGCCCGCCACATTGTTCAGCGTTCAAATGCCTATAAGGTCCATGAAGGAGAACTCTACAAGAAAAGTGCTACCGGAGTGCTTCAAAGATGTATCTCCGAGGAGGAGGGGTGGCAGCTTTTGGCTGAAATTCATGCCGGTCTCGGTGGTCACCACACCATAGTTCGGTCCCTTGTAAGCAAGGCCTTCCATACAGGGTTCTACTGGCCGACGGCCTGAGCATATGCACATGACCTTGTCCAATGTTGCGTCAGACGCCAGCTTTTCACCAACCAGAGCCATATGCCACCCACTTCTCTACAAATAATCCCCATCACTTGTCCTTTCGCGGTCTCGGGGCTTGACATGGTTGGACCCCGTAAAGGAGGCAGCCTTAAGAAAAAATATCTGCTAGTTATGGTAGATAAGTTCACTAAGTGGATAGAGGCCAAACCAGTTAAAACGGCCGAAGCCAGACCAGCGATTGACTTTATATCCGGTGTTGTGCACCATTACGGTGTTCCACACAGCATCATCACCGACGACGGCTCTAACTTTACAGCCAACGAGGTGAAAAACTGGTGTGCTAATCTCGGCATTAAGCTCCATTGCGCCTCCATATATCATCCACAAACAAACGGTCAAGTCGAACGGGCCAATGGTCTTATTGTGATTGGCATCAAACACAGACTAGTGCGGTCTTAAAAAGAATCATACAAGAACTGGGTTGAGGAGCTCGACTCCATACTCTGGGGGTTGTGGACCACGCCCAATCGCGCTACCGGATACACACCTTTCTTTATGGTGTACGGTGCAGAAGTTGTGTTACCCTGCGATATTATTCATTACTCACCTCGAAAGTGCATGTACGAAGAGAGAGAGGCTGAGCTCGATCGGCAGGACACCTTAGATGCCTTGGAGGAGTCTGACATCGCAAAATCCTGTTCCGCATTTTATCAACAGCAGGCCCACAGATATCAAAGCAGAGAAGTACGGGCCAAGACTTATAATGTTTGCGAACTTGTTCTATGCCTCACAGAGAAGAAAAAGGACAAGCTCAAGCCAAAGTGGGAGGGTCCCTTCATCATTAACGAAGTTCTCACTGGGGGAGCATACCGCCTGCGTGACGCATCCGACAATCACCTAGAGCCGAACCCTTGGAATGCGGCCAGACTCTCAAGATTCTATGCCTAGGGCCGAACTCTTTGTTTGTTTCCTTCTACCTATTGTTTCCAATACTTTTTTCCTCTCTTTTCGTTTTTTTTCTTTTTAGCTTTAAAGCTCTTCGCGCGGCTCAACTTTGCACCTGTGACATACACATACTCAAATATGTACGTCCATTACACCTGGGGATTCTTAGACAGAAGCTTGTTATTGATATTTTCCGAGCATCAAGCTCGTCACATATGTGTGTACTCCACATATGTACCTTTTCTTCGACATTATATGCATCGATATGCCTTATGTTTTGGCCAAGCTAGGTTGCCTGGATCCTGTGCGTATGCCCTACATTCCCGTTAGTTCGGCTAGGGCATAAAGGGAGCACCTCCGTGATTGTTACTGTCGGGTCATCTGGATGTGTACCTCATACTGGGTGAAGCCGAAAGCTAGCGTTATTAAGGGAATATTTGGTCGGCGGACTAAAGATGTCTTTTCATTCACCCCATGGGTGAGCACCCCAGATGTTACGAACGCTACGATTTCTGCAAATCACAGTTTGACATGCACATTAATGCCTGACTACCCAGGGAAAGAAACCCTTAATGGAACTATTCTCTCTGTATGATGTTTCTTACAATCACAATGTAATATAATATAGCTAGCCAGATACAACTTGTTTGTTCAAGCAACTATGACCCCTACGCCTAGTTTCCACGCATACCCCGACCTATTTTTTGCCACTCAGATATTCGGAAACACTCCGCACCTTCGGGTCCAGAGGTGGAAGTGAAAAGGTCTGCCATGACAATCGTTTTACAAATCCTCCTAGGGAAAAACATTTCAAGGAAATTAATAGTCAATTAGACTCAAAAATTTCCTCCTCTATACCGTCTAACAGGCTGTCTAACTTGCGGTCCTGTTGGGGATATTGGGCGGCTACTTCGACTTGGTCATATACCAAACTAACGGGAACTTCTTTTCCATCTGACCCTACAAGTCCGACCCAAGCCATATGATTCAGATCAAGCTTGGTATATCGTGTTTTCACCATGGCCCAGGCTTCTCGTGCACCTTCCCGGCAGGCCGATATCTTCCATAATCAAAAATGCCGTTGTGCTCCCTTGAATAGCTGTATAAGCTCCTCCATTCTTAATGGAGTGGAGGAGGATGGCCATAAAGCCTTGGCAACACTTCTCATCGTCTGCAGAGCTTGCTCGTGCACTTGCGATAGCTCTTCTTGCAGATCGCCCGAGAATCTGGACATCTCCTATTCAGAACGGCCAGTCAGCATACCTACAGGCATAAATCTGTTAGCCCCTTTCGTTTCCGAATTACATGGAGGTAAGTTTGACCACATACTAAATATGGCACCTCGAAGACTCTTATTTTCCTTCACAGAGTCAGCCAACTTGGCCCGTACATCTTTTAGTTCCTCGCCCAGTTGGTATTGGAATCCTGGAGCTTGTTTTTCTCCTCCACGACTCGTGTTAGCACACGCTTGCCCGCGGCTAGTAGTTTTTTGGCTTCTCATTCTCCCCCTTGAGCGTCTTTCAGTTGCTATTGCAGTTTATCTGATGAGCCTATTAAGAGGTGAGCAACCGTGTTAGCATTATTGGTATACCATCATGTTTTCTCAATGGAGGGGAACATTACCAGGTGACGCCTTCTTAGAGTTTTCCAGTTCGGCATTGGCAGCAGTCAGCCGGGTCCGATACTTTTCTAGTTCCTGAGATAAGACTTTGTTCTTCTCCGTAAGTACCTGGTTATACAATGATCCTTCAATCAGTTGGATCAACTGCTTCAAGTCTCGGGGGCTACTGGTATATACCTATCAGATTGGTACAATGTAAACTTACCCGCATATCTTTTAGATGCTGGTGCGTGGCTCTTACAAGCCCATCCCTAGCAGGTTGGATGTACGCATTGGCTGAGCCGAAGGCATGAAGTGATTTCTTTGAAAAGCCGGGGTCACAGAGAGCGGCCCTCCGACGATGATGATTCATGGCGCTCTCCACTTTAGAGTTCGTGATGGACATATTGTCCGAATCCTCTGTGGAAGGATAGTTCGGCGCTATTCCCGTGTCAGCCCTCGTCCTTAAAGCAGGGTCTGGAACATGACTGGTGGAGGCACGACCGGTAGAATCCCCGGACATAGTCCGGCGAACACTTTTGCTGATAGAATGCGGCGAATGGCATCAGGATTTGATGTGGAGATCAGAAGATGTATTCTTTAAAAGAAAAGCCTTACCTCTTTGACGAGGGTTCTACCGTATTATCATTTGCCTTCCTGTTGGAAGATGTGCTCGGCACGGGCCCCGCTCTCCTCAGAGATACTTCTGGTGCACGTTGTGACACTAAGCGCCTCCCCTTTGGAACACGAAATAGTGCGGTGGGTGAAGCATCGTAAAGAAACACTTTCAAAGAAGGTGTCTTTTAAATTGCTTACATGCGAAGCAGGAAGGAGGCCAGAGTAATCAGTGATGATGGGTAATTCTGTACCATCGTATCCCGTCTGATCGAATACTCCATCCTCGAGCTCCATAAATATGTCCGGATCTTCTTCGAACCGGGGGTCAAGGTCCCGGTTGTGACCTTCTAGCTGGGGGGTGGGGCTATGGATCCCCTCGATAGCCTTCCGCCATTCCTGTTGCGAGTGGATAGGTTATTGTCCATCAAAAATGATTCGGGGAGAAGAGTAAAATGGTGGTATCGGAGCTTACCCAGCTAGGGGAATTATACATGGAAAATCCATCTCGGTATTGGAAACGAGTTAACTCCTCCATCTCCCCCTTGAACAGTTCAGCCAATATTTTGGCCAAAGCGGCAGGAGTTTTTGGACCCTTCCGACCGCGGTGTGAGACGTCATCTTCTCGATTATAGTGCCACATGGGAAGCCCTCTATATTGGAGTGGTTGGACCCTTCGCACTATGGAGATCCCCATTACCTCGATTATTGACAGTACGGATTGGGCGAGCGTCTTAATCTTGCCCATCAACTGATTGACTTTTGCACTATCCTCCTCCTCGAGGCTCCGAGGACGGCAGCTGAGGCGTTTCTTCAATGGAGCGCTTGAAAATTCGGGGAGGCCCATTCGGACTGGGTCAGGAAGAGCGACGTCGTCAATATAGAACCATTCGGAAGGCCACTCTTCGGAAGCCTTCTTCGGCGTGCTGGACAGGTATCCGGTCCCGGTGATATGCCACACTTCGGCTCCTGCCACTTAGAATATTGACCCCCTTGATTATGAGGGATGAGGCAAAACAGTTTTCTCCATAATTCAAAATGGGTCTCGCAACCTAGGAATAGCTCTCCTAGAGCAACATAACCTACGATGTGCAGGATGGAGGCGGGGGTGAAACTATGCAGTTGGAGGCCATAATACTCCATAAGTCCTTGGAAGAAGGGATGGATTGGAAATCCAAAGCCTCTTAACAAGAAGAGAACAAAGCATACTCGTTCCCCCCTTGATGGATTGGGGAAATTCTCCGCCTGAGCCCTGCCATTGAAGGACATCAATCCTGCTCGGACGGGGACTAGATCCGTGGGAGGAAGAAAGCCCTGTTTCTGCAGCTTCGTCAGCTGACGGTGAGATACAGAACATCTCTCCCAATCACCCTTTTCGGAGCCATGGGGACAAGAGGAAGATCTAGGAGCGCTAACCATGTTGGGGTGGTTCCGCTTAGCGAGCTCTAGGAATTTTCTTCGCAAGGTGTGGAATGGATTTGAGATCTATTCTCTTTAAATAGGCACCTCTTTGGTATGGTCAGGGTGGTATGTGCAAAAATAACCCGACCTCTCGTATTCGCTTGCCACGTGGAAGCTAAAGTCAGGAAGGCGTGGAAGCCGATGGGCACAACATTAAATGGAAAAGCCGAATACCGCTCTTTAAGTCAGGGACTTTGAAGTAATCGGAGGGGGAACCCGCCTTGCAATGCCGAAGACAATCTACGCGTCGGACACCTCATCATTGAAGTATGGTTCGGGGGCTACCGAGGGAGTCCTTGACTAAGGGGTCCTTGGGCGTACGGCCTGTTGGACATGGGCCGGATTATTGGGCCATGAAGATACAAGATGGAAGACTTTTTCCCATGTCCAGATAGGACTCTCCTTTGCGTGGATGGCAAGTAAGGCGGCCGGATATACTATTTCCTTTCTATGTAACCAACTTTGTATAACCCTAGTCCCCTCCAGTGTCTATATAAACTGGAGGGTTTAGTCCGTAGGGACAATCATAATCAGATAGGCTAGATTTCTAGGGTTTAGCCATTACGATCTCGTGGTAGATCAACTCTTGTAACCCCATACTCATCAATATTAATCTAGCAGGACATAGGGTTTTACCTCCATCGAGAGGGCCCGAACCTGGGTAAACATTGTGGTCCCTGTCTCCTATTACCATGAACCTCAGACGCATAGTTTGGGACCCCCTACCCGAGATCCACTGGTTTTGACACCGATAACGACCTTCAAGAGTGTTATTAGGTTGAGCAGCTCATCAAGAAGCAGAGGGGAGAATATGATAAGCGTGATAAGGAAAAAGGTCAGAATGCTACTGGCGGCAAGGGCCGAGGCGGTGAAGCAAATCGCCCCGGCAAACCCTTTCGGAACCAAGGAAAACCCACCATGGGCCAAGAGAAGGAAACCCGTGATGACGCCATTGATGGAGGGGAGGAAGAGGAAACTAATGAGCAGGAATTTGAGAAGGCCACTGAC